>NW_010973360.1:955197-1049944 GCF_000737465.1 Haliaeetus leucocephalus
GGGTCCCAGAGGCCACTCGTGGCGGGTGGGGTGGTCTTCCGTGGGAGACGCTGCTGCAGCGCAGCCTTAGGCCCGGCTCTGCTTAAAAACCTCCCCTGCTCGCCCCCCACCCGGTTCCCCTCGTGTTTTCTCTCCCCGGGAGGAGTGGGAGCAGGGCACGGCAGCTCATCCCTGTGTTTTAGGGGTCTCAGTCCCGCTCTCGGGTGGGTTTTTTTTCCCCGCTGGGCTCGGGGGGTTAAGGGCAGGGAGAAACACAGGCCGGGCTCCACCGCCGAGCAGAAGTCAAGTTTTGGAGAGGATCTTAACTTTGCTTTTTTTTTTTTCTTTGCGCCATCAGGATGAATGATTTGCAGGCTGCCTTTACGGGGGATGTGCACCCTCCTTTTAAGCTGCCAACGAAGGAAATTTCACAACCCCTCAGAGCTCCCGGAAAGGTGCGGCTGCTTTTGTTGGTGAGCACATGTGCAGGCGCACCTCAGGATATATGGAAAAGGGATTTTTCGCGGCTCCGGGGACTAAACTGGCCTTCCGGGGCCGGAAACAATTGCCAGGTGTCACCAGAAAGGTGGGCTTTCCTCTTTTCCAGTGGGTTGGTGCTCTGATGTGATGAGAGCTCTGACTTCAGGTCAACATAGGTGCTTACCTCTCCTAAGCGTAGCAGCGTACCCTGCTTTCCCCAGGGCTGGAAGGGGGATTGCATCTTGTCTTGGCTCTGGGAGACATGAAGAGCAGTTGGTCACTGCCCTTGTTCTAGCAACCTTTTAATCTACTTGAAGACCGTTTGTCACGGGCCTCTTGGTAGTTCTCTTTTTTTTCTTCTTTTCTTTTTTTTTCCCTGGAAAAAAGAAACGTACTTCCTTCAGATCATGTCTTCTAAACCTCTTTTTCTTACTGCTTTCTCCTCAAGCCTCTCCTTGCCTGTCCCAGCCCAGAAGCGAGAAGCTGCGCTTCCCCACCACGTCCTGTGCACAGCCCTCCAGCACTCACCCACCCCAAATTTGCCCTTGCCTCTTCTGCGGCCGTGCCGTGTTACTCTCCATTGCAGTCACAGACCTTTGTATTTGCCAGGTCCTTCCCTACAGCATCCGCATCGCTGCCGGGATGGTTCGGATTTTTGTGGTGCAAGGGTCCCTGCAGTAACTCTTTCCTCCCCTTTTGAAGGCAGGTGCATCGTTTGTCTTTCTTCTGTCACCTGGGACCACTCTTCTTGCCTGGATTTTGGAGGATACTTGCTAGGGGTTCAGAGATGTCTTGGGAGAATTTCTAGAGCTTTCTGGGATGATGGAGGTATCTGTTAGCTTCTTTCTGCCCATCCTCTACTTGCTTTTCTTCCCCACTTAAGGCTTTTCTCTGTCTCCCTCTCATTTCTGAGCTGTTTTTGATGCCTTGTACCATTGATGCTTTGAACCCTCCTGGCTCTGACTGATTTCAGTTATGAGCCATCCTGATTCCATCCCTGAAGGCTTGTGCTA
The DNA here is from genome assembly GCF_000737465.1 of Haliaeetus leucocephalus. NCBI lineage: Eukaryota > Metazoa > Chordata > Aves > Accipitriformes > Accipitridae > Haliaeetus > Haliaeetus leucocephalus. Next base: position 956,670 of record NW_010973360.1, read on the forward strand.
ATCTATTATTCTCAACTGTAATTTTATCTATCTATCTTTGTTCCTTGTTTCCTTTTTTGATTATCAAAGCATAGATGGTGGTAGTCTCACAAGCCCTCTACTGACAAGTGTTTTTCTCTCTACACTGCTCTTCTATTAAAGAGAGTAAGTTGGAACGTGTATAGAGCTGCTGCAGTTTCAAAGGTGGGTCCTGGAGCTGGGTGCTTAAACTTACACCTGGCCGTGGGTAGGCTCTACCCCTCCATAAGCCAAATGTTTGGCACTCTCATGATTAAGTGATTTTAAATAAGGATAACTAAAGAGTGAGAAAGTTAATTAAATGCTTTAAGGTAGGTAATTAGTACCCCTCTGACTTCTTCAGTTTTGTTTTTTGTAAAATGAAGCAGTCGTGCTGCCTGCCCTCGACAGAGATCGGCCAGTGCTGGGACCACAGGGGAGATGCAGCCGGAGAGCTGTGGAGGGAAGGGCTGGAGCTCGGCTTTCTCTGCCTTCAGACACACTGACCACTCCTTTCAGATCTCTCAGCTCTGATTCATATCCTCTCTGCTTTATATCTGCATGGTAGAGAGAGAGGCTTGATTGCCATGCCAAACTGTGAGCCCTGGTTCCTGGCTAACCAGACTCGGCAGCTGACTGGGCTTGTCTGCTCTCAAGTCTGGACACCCTTATCAGAAGGGCGAACTCGTGAGTTTGTTTCCATGCTTGTGTGTGATGATCTGTAACCAGCTTTTTTTTTCTTCCCCTTTCTAGAAGACCAGACACTTGTGAAAGGAAAGAGTGATCATTACTTGGTGATCCAAGTAATCCATGAGCTAGCCTAATGGCCCCGGCATTTTGGCGGGATTTGGCGAAGAAAATATATAACAGCAGCGGCCTTAGGGATCGGTAACCCAGGCTGTGTTGCATTATCTGCCACAACCCCGCTGGCAGATTACAGACTTGGTGACAGGGAAGCTGCTGGCTGACTTTGTGGTCCTGCTCAGGAGACGAGGCAGCTGGGGCCGACTCTGAGCTCCCCGTCCTCCGCTCCTGTCGGGCGGTCGCTGACATTCAGGTGCATCTAAGCCTGATGGCTCTTCATCCTGCTTCTCCTGCCCCATGGGAAAACCCTTTGCCCCCAGAGCTGGCTGCTCGTCCTCCCTGCCGCCGCTCCCCAGCTCCTGCTCCAGCACGTTTCACGGAGCTGCTCGCTGCCCAGAGTTCTTGGCAGTCGTTAAGTAACTAATGGCTGAGAGGTGTGATCTGTTACTCGGTTTATTACTCTGATGACTCAAGTAGCTGGGTTTAGGCCAAACCACCTCCTCATGTGATCTGCGAGGAGGAGGAAGGAGAGGTTTCCTGCTCCCCACTGTACTGAATGTGCTTTTCTGTGCTGTTTAGGGTGTTGGCTTTCCTATGCTGTGTGTGACCAAGCCAGCACGACAATAACAAAGGTGTTTTTGAAAGAAACAAAAGTTACTGGTGATGCACAATGCTGTTTTCCACACCTACTGCTTTGTCCCCGGGATTTGAGAAGAGTGGTGATTTAGCTCCAAAATATGAATCGGTGTTTGCTTGGTGTCTCTTGGGGTGATTCAAAAGTCCCGATAGCCTGCCATGGAAAATAAAATCCTTATGAAAATACACAAAAGATGCAATTAATTTTAGGTCCACGTGACTTGGAGAAAAAAAGAGAAGTTTCTTTGGAGAGCAGTCTCAGCTATCTTACGCACGTCTGGCTGACGTTTCCACTAGCTGGGAACAGTGAGCAAGGCGAAAGAAGGGGTCCAGGCCAGAGTCTGCATAGACTGTGAGAAAATTTTTTTTTTCTTAACTTTTTGACTTGTTGCCCTGGAGATGCTGATGTTTCAAACATCCTGCTTAGTGGACAGACTGTTAATCCTTTTCCAATGCTGTGGAAATCCCAGGCCCAGTGGAACTATGTTACTTATTAAAAAATATGCATAGGACTAACGTTTTTCTAGCATGTAGTAAAACCAGTGATTTCCACAAAACTTCCACAACCTTCCTTGGGATAATGATCCTTCCACCTCCTTGGTCAGGCAGCTCCTCCCCACCAGTCATCCCTATGTCAGGAAAGCACTTGTGCTGTGTTTGGTACTGCTGCCCTAACACTGCCAGCATTTTCAGGAAAATACGGTCCTTGGAGGGGGGATGGACAGTAGTCACTGAAATATCACAGGGGATTAACAGGAAAAAACCTGTGGTGGTTTGCCTCTGCGCAGCATGGGTGGCTGCGAGCATGGTGGTTTCTAACTTCATAGTGCACGTGCATCCCAGCACCTTATTTCTGCCAGGAGCGAAGCCATCGCCTGGGTTGGTGGCTGCTGGCTGCTTTCCCATGGGATGCCCCTTTGCCCTGCCACATCCCCAGGAGCCCTTTCTAGAGTCCTCCAAAAACCATGTGCCAGCCTCCCTGCCATCGCCCTGCTGTGGGGCATCCTCCCTGCCCAAGCAGTGGGGCTGGAAGTTTTTGGCTGCTCTCCCCTTTGTGCTTCACCTTGGTTTTGGGCACCTGGGAAGAAGCTGGGAGCCAGGACTTGGTGGCAGATGTGGGGATCTCGGTAGGTTTGAGGGAGGCTGCCCCAAAACGGGTTCACCTGAGGTAGCGGCAGGCAGAGGATGGATGTTTAAAACAGGCAGCGTTGCCATAGATAGCTGAGATAGCTTTCCAAAGCACTCAGCTCTGATTTCTCAAGCGTTTCAGTGACTAAAGCGTCTCAAAGTGGAGCTTTGCCACTTTAACCCAATATCTGTCTCACTGAGAAATGAGTAGCAAGAAGTCTGGGCAGCAGATGGTAAAGTCTTCCACGCAGCTAAGGAGGAGAGAGGGAATGGTAGTGACAATTCTGACATCTCGTTAAATAAACATGCATGTCACTTCATCTCAGATACGAACATCATATACTGCAGCGCAGATGATTAAATAGAGTTCTTCATATTTAGAAGAGGGCATCTGCCTAAGAGGTGTCTGCCTGTTGAATCAAAATTTCCAAGACTTCTACATGCGGCAGCCAGCCTTTGGTTTGACTTGCTCAGTAACTCTCTGAATCTGTTTTCGGACACTTAATTTTTTGAATAATTATTTATGCTCCGAAGACCTGCCACCTAGCTTCTTGGGGCAAAGCCATTTTAATTTCCTTTTACAATGCTAGTGACGTTGAAGGGAATTGGTGTGTGAATAGCTCTCCTTAGAGCCACTGCAGCCACTTGTGCTCTCGTGCTTGCCAGTATCTGAGGAAGGGGAGGACGACTCATTTCCATTTAGCACCCGGGGGAAATTATTTCCATTCAACCTTTAGTCTGTCTTCCGACAGACAGAAATGGGCACATTGTCCAGTTAGGACGTCAGTGTGACCATCAGTGTTTTGGTGGTAGCTTCTGAACAGCTATCAGATGGTGACATCGTTTTTGGAGGACTCTAGAAAGGCCAGGCTCTGCAAGGACCGGGAGGGCTGCCGTGTCCCCCTGACCCACTGGCAGGTACTGGAGCCCTTAGTGGTGCAGGGGCGGTTCACCTGCCTCTACCGAGAGCATGGGGCAAATGGGAGGCAGGTAAGAGTGAGCGCCGTGAAGAGCCTGGGATTTGCACAGCATCCATTGATGCTTTTCCAGAGCCCAAATCCGTGGAGGCGCTGGCCCTGTGGAGCTCCCGGTGGTCACGCGCTTCCCGGCACGCAGGCATTTAGAGGCAGGAGGATTTTAGGCTGGGGCTGCCCATTAGCACCATTCATTGCAGCTGGTGCCCAGGCCCTCCCTGCTGCCCATCCGGAGGTGGTCGGCAAACCCTGCTCTTTGCCACGTGCTCCAAGGGGCAGAAGATTCAGCCTCCTTCCCAGTGACTGTTTTGGGAGTGAGGGTTTCTTAGGTCAAGGTAAGGAGAGTCTTCTTGGTGTGAGCATCGTTTTTCCTTCCTTCTCCCCTTCCCCTTCAAGGTGCAAATAGATCTCTCTTGGGAGGAGCGTGACCTCAGATGGGTTTAGTGTCTTCCATTGTGTCAGAGGAAGCGCAGTTTTTGGGGATGGGCTGTGTAGAGGACTTTCTTCCTCTCTTCTCCGGGAGGTCTGGCTGAGATCCGCTCTTCCTTCCCCTTTCAGCAGATTGCAAAATGATGTATTTGATTCCTGCGTCAAGAAAATAAACTCCGAGCAGGGGCTAAAATTCCAGCTTAGTGGGATGGTGAGCCTGAGCTGAGGAGAGGGGAAAGGTGAGAAGGGCCATGCCAGAGAGCTTTAACTCTGGTTTTGTACAGTTTTTTTTACGGAACTTCACCCTGGCATTGCTAAGGGGCGGTGAAGGAACTTACCGTGCTCCTGCCCTTATGCACTGGGCAGCTGTGGTCTGGGGTAGAGAATATCTGCCTGGCTTTGAAGGTGAGCATCTCTGCTGACCGACTGCCGTGTGGCCTGCAACAAACCCGGGCATGGGCTGTCTCAGCATGTGTGTTGCTTGTGCAGATTGTGTTGCTCGTTAGCAGGTTTGAGGCTGAGAGGTCAAGTGTAATAGGGCTCACCTGGGGACCCGACCATCTCACCACCTGACTGTCGAAGCCCTTGAGATCATCCAGTGTCCTGTTTCCAGTCCCATTTGAGCAGGCTCAGCTGTTTTTCCAGTGGTAGGGGTGCAATACTTATACCCTGCCTGATCTAAACAGTTACAAATCGGAGTCCTAGAGTTCTCCGATCTGAGTAACTGTATTTTGGAAGCTGCTCTGCAAATCACACACGGCATATTTATGTACTAAGCTGCATTGCTGCTGTCTGGGCTCCTCTTGAAAAGCAAAGTGGTGGGCACTGACGGAGAACTGTTGTCTTTGACATGGCGATGCTGAGGATCATTGTCCGGGCACCGCGCTCCTCAGGTAAAATGGTGTTAATGTTCATCTTAGAAAATAAACGCAACTTCTGTTTTTCACGCTGTGTTACCCTGGTTTCATGGTACCTTGGTGTCTCGGTAAGTAAACTTGCCAGTCATCAGTTTCCAGCCGGTAAATTTGTAATGGAAGAGGGGCTGGAGCGGTGGAACCGGCAACCAAGCCCGAGGCTGGACTTTCCCCCCGGGGGTGTGCTCGGCCGCGGCGCGGTGGTTGGGCTGCACCGGAGGCAGGGCTGCGGGCAGCTCCCGCTGCCCGGCCGGCATCCAGCCCTGGCTGGCATCCAGCTCTGCCTCACGTCACTGGTCCCGGCCGGTTGTGCAAGTGCCCCTGTACCGGCGTGCCCCCCCCCAATGACTTTTGTAACCCGGCCGGCGAGGCTCTGGGGTGCTTTGCCCTCCGGGTCTCCCCAGCACGGAGGCTTTGCTCGGCTCTGACCGGCCTCGGCAGGAGTCAGGGAGCCCGAAATTCGGGCTGGAAAGCTCTTGGTGCTGGTGGACGTGCCAAATCGGAGGCTCCCTTTTAGGCATCTGAAGGGGTTTTGGGCTTCGCGCTCTTTCCGTGCGCCGCGTTGCACGTAGCTGAGCAGCCCCTGGCCCCGCTGCCCTGGGCTGGGGCAGGTGAGCTGGCAAAGCTGGAGGTTTTGCTAATCCCCAGCCGTGAAGGCAAGGGTTGGTAGCTGCCAGCTTCCCACGCGGCTGGCTGGACTGTCTCCTCTCACCAGCTGTGTGCCGGAGGGGTTGTTTTGCCGAGGTAATGCAGACAAGTCATGGCAAATGCCACCTGGGCTGTGCCTAGAATTGATTTTGCACCCTGCAAAAATGTTTTATGTATTCAATAGCAAATTCCTCTGTGAATTGCCTACTTGTAATGCATCAAACATAGATCTAATTATGAGTAGACTTTGTCCTTCCAGGGCAGCTTTCTGAGACATAGAAAAGTACTCTTCCCTCTGCAGGTACACGCTGGAGGTTGGGTGAAACTGCTGTTGTTTTCCTCAGAGAGCAGCTAGGCTTTCTGAATTCATTATCTTCTAGTTTCTTTCTTTGAAAGAAATTCTAATTTTGCCTCTGTATCCCAGATATATTAGGGGATTGATGCAGGCTCTCAGTAATAGACTTGCAGTAGCTCTAAGTCCAGAAGACAATTTACAGAGAAAGGCACGGTCGGATGCTGATCCCTGCAGCGTGAAAGCATCGCTCTGCCTGGCACGGCTGTCTTCAGGGGAAATACTGAATCCCTCCATTGCTGTACGTCAATCTGCCCTGACTCCTCTTTAGCCTGTTTGTTTCAGTGCTTTACCACCCTGGGGTTTGGTCTGTCACCGCAGCTCAGACCTGGCTTTCGGAGCTGATGCCACCTCCATCTCCAGATCCTGGGAGTAAGGCATGGAGCAGGCAGCGTGTGACTTGCGGAGCTGGCTGAAGCCAGAGAGGTGCTCTGAGGCAGCAAATAGTCTGAAATGATACTGGCTTTATTACCTCTTTACTACTTGGTGGAAGTGTTGGTGAGTTGCCTGGGATTCTCATGAGCTCCTGCTGAAGGTGTGTGTTTGTGTGACATTTCAGCCTCGGCTTCTCGATATGAACTAGTGATGCACTCGGTGGCTGACGAGGAGAGGGCAGGGAAAGAGTCATGCAATAGATCCAAGAATGTGGTATTTAAAAAGGGGGGGAGGGGATGAGAATTTGGGGGTGATTTCAGGCTGAGAGGCAGTTTTGAACAACTTGTCCTTCACATGGGAGCAGAGACTACCCTGAGAAAACCCCTTCACCCTTTCACCTTGAGAAAATGGAACCTTCTTCAAGGCTAAATACATTTCTCCTCCACTGAGCCGGGGCCAGGACGGCAGCGAATTCCCCCATGAGGTGGACAACAAGCCCTGGTCACTGAAGCTTATGGGGGAGAGGACTGGAGGGTGACTCGGAGGCAGCCCGGCACAGAGCAAACCTGTGGACCGAAAAATGTGCTTGCGAGCTCAGTGAAGCCGGGGTGCTTGATCATTAGTGACTTCAGCGAGGCTTGAATGCGTATCCTGGAGGGGAAAGGCTGGCTGTTTCACTGTCTGTGACCAAACTGAGCATCCCTCCTGTGGTGCCATTCAAGATCCAAAGTCTAGTGAAGTAAAGGTCTGATTTTCGTTCCAGCTTGGGGGTTTTGGGGCACTATCAAAGGGCAGCATCCTGGCCTGAGGTCAGGATTTAGCACTCCTGGCAGCAGTTGTTCTTTGTACAGTACGGGGCAGACATATACAGGAAGAAAAACCCATAAACCACCACTGACCAAACCCCTGTCTGGCTGCTGTTGGTAGGCACAGCCAACTTCAGCCAACTCCCCAAACTTTCTGCAATCGCAATACTGACTTTTCTGGTAAATGTAGGAAATTGCCATTTGATCGTACTCAGGAAACGACATGGTTGTACCACTCTAAGTTGCAATGGTCTCTCTCCTCTTGAAGGAAACCTTACCACCTATGCTATCATCTTAATTTAAACGGCTGAGAGTGAAGAAGGCGGCCAGCTCCATTTCTATTTTCTGAGACAAGTAGGATAAATGAAATGCTGCTGCATCTCCAGGTGAGGTGTTAGGCAAAGGGCAGAGCTGGCCCCACTTGTGAAAACTCAGGCAGGCTCTGCACATATTTCCTCGTCTGGAAAACAGTGGGGTTTGACTGCAGAATAAACATAGCCCGAGGCTGTTTTGAAGGGAAAAACAACAAGCTCATGTGTCTGATAGCTTTAGGTCATGGGATGAGTTTTGTATGCGATTTTTGTAGCTTTCAGCATGTGAGCATGAGCCCCGTGTCGCTTTAACTGCGTCGTGGTGGTGGCCCGAGCTGGCTTGGGGAGCTCAGCACAGCTGGGCTGATTCCACAGCTGCATGTGTAGGTGTATGGCAGAGCAGGGGCTTTTCCAAAACACCTTGGTTAGTAAGCACTGTGCCTTTTCCAGCAAATTGTGTCCAAGTCCTTCAGCACCTTCCACTGAGATAGATGGTGAACTCCGCAGCAGCTTATTTTTAATTAAAAATAAATATATAAAAAAAAAAGCATGTCTTTGCTCTGATGATGTGGCAATGCCCCGCTGAGGCCGCTTGCAGGGAGAGGTGACGTTGCCTTAGCTGTGGGTGGGGGGGTGCTGGGACCCCGGGGGTCTGGGTGACGGGGTGGGGGGTGCTGGGACCCTGGGGCTATTTCTTTTTCAAATAGAGTTTGCTGCGGTTTCTATCTGATGCATTTTTCCGATTACTGTCCAGCTGTCGGGTTGCTTTGAGACAAGCGCAGTGCTGCCCGCTCTTCCCGAGCGTGCTGGGGGCTGCCTTCATCCAGCGCAGGGATCCTGGGCTCAGCCTGGGAATTGGATGGGTTTCTCGTGGAATCGGAGAGATGTGCCGGCAGCGCCTCCCGGCACCTGTGACTCCCAGCGGTGCTCACCGGGCTGTTTGCGCAGACGTCAGAGATAGCGGGTACATTTTATCGATTGCCCTCGTGATCGCTGTAGTATCTTCTGCTTTATTTTGCGCTGCCGCAAGAGCAGCCATGCCTGTGCTCAGAAGTGCTGCCGTTCCTGTCCCTTAGCTCGTTTCTTTCTCTTTTGACTCGTCTCCCTCTTCTTTTTAGAGTTTCTCTCCTTGCAGTAACCTCCTCCCCATTCCTGGTGCCTTTCTTCCATGGCTGCAAACTTATCCCCTTGCATTCCCCCAAATGCTAAGAGGTCATAGGATGTGTAAGCGCACCTCCTCGTGTTGGTGACAGCCCGGGTATCTGCTCCAGGTGAATTTGCCAACTGTTTTTTTTTTTTCCTTTTGGTGTCCACCACCTTGGCCGCGGTTTGAAGGCAGTGGGCTCCCAGGTGGGCAGTCGGCACGCCGTCCGTACCCCAGCCCTCCCTCTGGCTTTGGGAGCCTGCTCTCTCCACTCCTGGACCTTTACGGCTGCGTGAGGGGCACCTGCGGCAGAGATGGGATCTGTTTTTCATTTCCGTCACTAACTTGTCAGGCTCGGGAGGAAAATCCTGGCGGAGGAGGTAGGGCAGAGCCGTTCTCAATGTTCAGGCTAATTGCGATGCTGAGCACTTGAACTCTCCCCCTGAGTCCCCCCGAGCACCGTTGCCTGTTACCCAGCTCACAGCTGAACCGTTCTGCTTAGTCCCAAATGTATATGCCTCTGCTGTCAGAGAAATACTTCTTCCAACATGAGAAAAGACATGGGGCTCATTAAGAGCTATTTGCATGCAAGGATTCAAGGCGGGTGCTCGGGAAGACTCGCGTGGCTGCGGGGTGGAGAGGGACGTGGCTTTTTAATAGCAGCAATGAGAAACATTCAAGTTCTCGTCACTCCACAACAGCCGATCAAGTTATCCCAGGTTGCTTCCCCCGCAAAATTAGCTCCAGTAATTGCAATCAGAGGGACAGAAGTTTCATTACGTTGTCTGGAGTGCAAAGGCTGGGGCTGCCACCCAGCGTTTTGGCACCGCAGCAGCTGCAGATGTACCTGTCGCAGGTATAATTATAAGGACGGGACCTACCACTGCCTCCTTCCACGCATCTGCGGGCTTCAGCCGGTGCTTGGCAGCCCCTCCAGCAATCAGAAATGTCCTATAAACTCAGCCTTGCTTTCAAATTTTATTTTTTTTTTCCCCCAGGCAGGTGAAATGCAGTGCCTTGCAAGCACTCGATTTTTGTTGCTAGGTGAATAAACGAGTTTCTGCTGGGCTGTAATTCAGCCTTGTTTGCAAGTGACCCTTGGCGATCTCCCTTCCAGCATTTCCAAATCCCCATCTCGACTCTTGCAGGTGCAGCCCAGTGTCTGCACAAGTTCAGTTTTCCTTCACTAGATGTCACTGTCTGTACAGAGAATTTCAGAAGCCAGCGGAACAGATGATTAAATTACGGAAAAAAAAAAAGGCAAGCTATTTGGAGAGGGTGTGTAAGTGACTGGAAACCATATTTTCAGTTACATCCAAAATAAGGTTTTCTTCTTCTTTATCCCCCTACAGTTTGCAAGCAGAGACATTCAGTGCTGCTTGGGAAAATGAAGACTGTGAGAGCCCTTTTTAAGCAAGGCATGGGAGGCTGGTGGCCATCTCGCCTTCATCTGTCTTCGCCTTTGCAAAGTGCAGGTGGTAGGATTGAGCATGCTTTAATCTTTCTCTCAGGGCACAGACCGAAAATAATAGTAAGGAAGAAAAAGTCCACTGACTGCAATGAAGGAACAATTTTCACCTGGAGTTCCTTTTTAAAAAAAATCTTTCTGAGTTGTGGAGAGTTTTAATTAACCCTTTAATTACGCTGACAGGATGAATAGACTACAAAGAAATAAGAGCGTGTGCGATTGGTGGTTTTTGCTGGCTATGTTAGCCTTTGTGTTTGTGGTGTCTTAGCTGGAAAGAATAAACATTTCCTGTGTGGCGTAATGCCATTCTTCCTCCTCCTTTTCATCCAGGTTTTTAGTCAATTCTAAGGATGCTTCAGCCAGCTAGTTATGACACTAATAAATAGTGCTTTAGGCAGAGCTGATAACAAGGCAAATCTGGCTTTTGCTACTTTTTATTTACATTCTGGTGTGGGTTTAGCATCACAGATGTCCTTGAAATTACAGAATTTGCTTCCTTAAAGATTTTAACTTGGAAGAGAGCATTGAGAGCTGGGCTTTGCCACACTGGGAATATTGCTTCTTTTCGGTTTGGCAGGCAGTAGAGCATATAAACACACTGCCGTGCCAGAACTGCCTTTATTTTACCGTGTGGCCTTCTTTTTTTTTTTTTCCTCCACCCCCTAAGGGGTGACACGCACACACCCTTGTGCCTTGCACTGATAGCCTCATGCAAAGGTAAGGTAAAAACCCAGGTGTTTTCACTCCGTGACGGTGACTCAACTTGGTGACCTGCGGGGATGCAGGGTGACGGGCAACAGGGAGAGATGCTCATGAGAAAGAGGCGAGTGGGCTACCCGGTCCCTCTTCTCAGGTCTCACCTGGGCGTCACATCTCTCCTTATCTGGCCCCGGACTGTTTCTGCCCCTCTCCCGCTGTGCCGTACGTCAGCCCCGGGCGCAGAGCAGAGGGCATTTGCGGTGCGTTGCTCGCTGTTTTCTTGTGACTTGGCTAATACACGTAGGAAGGGGGTGAGCTGGTCTCATCGAGCTCCCTTGGATCTCCTGGCACTTGAATACTGTGAAATTTGGAAATAGTCAACACTGCCACCCAGGTGCAGATCTAACAAGTGGTCCTACCCATTCAGTAAGGCCTTGGATGGGACTTGTGTGCTTGAATTACATCCCCTTGCATGTCTGATATAATTGATTTCTTCAGCAGCTCTGCTCCCCCCTTGGTGGAGCGGGGGACAGGTACCGAATCCCTCGGTATGACGCTTGCAGACCTAGCGACGAAGTGCGGTGGCTCCCTTATTTTTTTGTTTACTAGGATGCAAGCAAAATCCTTGATCTAATGCAAACTTTGGGGCTGTTTCCGAGGTGCACGTAGGGACAAAAAGCACTCAGAATGTGCTTTACTACAATTTGTCTCCGTTCTCATATTAGCTACTTAGCAAAATTTTCCTATTCCGCTTTCATTAGCGTAAAAGAGCTGCAGGGGGACTTTTCGCAGTAGTGCAATGAGCCGTGCAACCTCTGAACTTGCCTCCTCTTTCCTCTTTAATCTTGGTAAGGGCACAGCGGAGCCTCAGATACCGGCTGCGGGCTGGAAGGATGCGCCCCACGTGAAGGGGGAGATGAAGGGTGCCTGCCGGTGCCGGGTTTTATGCCTCATCTTTCCATGACAGGCTTCTCTTCCACAGAAAGAAGAGACCAAGGGTATATGAAACAGCACGATGGCTTGAAATCGTCCTCACCATGGTCTGTAGGGTTCTGTTAAACTGAAAGAGAAATGGAAAGAGCAGCTCTGTGTCGGATGAATATCAGTTAATGCTTTTACGAAACATGCCTGGAAAGGCCTGGAGTGAAAATAATGTGTAGGGAGGAAGCCAGCAGACACGACTGAAACCCGGCAATTGCTTTTTGTAAGACAGTCAAAGGAAACGGAAAAATATTCATTTTATTTGGAATTTATAATCAAAGGGAAAGTTGCCATTTTGATTGGAGATGGAAAATTGCCTGATTATCTTCACTTTTTCTGTGCCTGCATAGGGAAGCGCTTCTCTGCTGGTAAAGCGACGGGAAATATAAAAAGGAGGGGATGGAGAGGGGAAGAAAAATACTGCTTTTGTTTCCGCTTTATATTCTGCTACCAACATTAGCAAACAATACTGTTGCTTTTCAAAGCTGTTCTCCTGCATGTGTGAGGCTTCCCTGGGGAATGACAGCAAGGCACGGGCTTTGGCAGCTGCAAATCTGGATGATTTCCTTGCTTTTCCGCGACTTCTTCAGTTCTATCAGGCTCCAGCCTGTTGGCTGTTTTTTCAGTCTCCTTATCTGTGAAATGGGACAATTCTTATTTGTTTTGTAGAGGGTGTGGGAAGGTTGAGGATTTTTCCCTTTTTGACATATCCAAACCCAAAAGCATCTCGAAGGTTTTCACTTGTTCAGTTTGGAGAAAGGAAAGATGAAAGGTGTGAGCATCAAGGGTAATGCAAAACGCTAGAGCTGGGCAAGGATCTTTTCTGAGCTGGCTTCCGTAGACCTGTCTGGCAATCCAGTCAGTGAAAAGAAAAATGAGGGGAAAACCCCAACCCCACAGCTTGACCATTTGTGGCAAACATATTTTATTTATTTCTTGCAGCTTTCTAATGGCAATATTCCCCCACCTCTGGTGCCAGCGTCTTGAGGCCTTTTGGAAGGAGCCGGTAGATGTCATGCGACCAGCCGTGAATAAGAGGAGAGCGAAGAGGTGCAGAGGGACAAACGGCGTCAGCCGGCGAGCGCCGGCATCCCCTTCCCTTGCCCCCACGCAGGGCTGCCTACTGCTCTCCCGGCTGAGCAGGGGTGAGGGACCCCACCAGCACCGTGCTCCTGCTCCAGCACTCCTGTCGTGGCTTTTCATCCATTTCTTTGTACTCTTAAAGCCCACCCACAGGCTCAGCTGGGCTTTGGTAGCCAAAACGCGAGCGAACATTGAGCTTCCTGGTCCCTCGCAGACAGAATAAATGCCTGTGAAGTGAGAAGCTTTAATTTTTTCAGAGGAGTTTCCCCCTTGCCCACCAAACTCCCTGGCACCGGCTTCCCTGGAAGGCGAAGGGTGCAATCACCACACTTGTGTGCAACCCTTCCAGTCTTGCCGATCACCTTGTGAATCGTGGAGGTGACGTTTCCCCCCCAGCCCCCATCTGTGGGTGGCCCAGCATGGGTGTCACCCCTTCCCCGATGTGTAGAAGACTGATAAAAGCTATTATTATTTTTTTCCCCTCGTCACTGGACTTTCAGGGGCTGTCACAACCCGTGTGCGGCTGGCAGAGCGCTGCACAAATAAGCCTCAGACCTCGCAAACCATTGGAGGCCGACCGAGTGGCACGGAGGAGGAAAGAAGGTATTTCTTTTTGCAGCGAAAGTACGTGAGCAGAGAACTGCCGAAGCGGCGGGGCTGCAGGCGTAGCCTTGCTCTGACCCAAGCGCAGGCACTGAGAGCAGAGCTGATGGCGATGCTTTTGCTCTTGGCTTAAAATACTGTCTCCTGGGTGCGGAGTGCTTAAAACCCCTAGGGTAAATAAGAGAAATGGTCGATAAATAATGCGTATTTGTCATGGCATTCCTTTAACCAGCTCTTCTTGTGTTTGTCAAGCCGTGGCCCGATATTTGAGCAGGAGCATCCGCATCTGGCCCGGGTGGTGGCTGAGGGGAGCAGGAGGTGCCTGGGCTGTGCTGGGCAGGGATTGCTCTGCCGGCACCCAGACATGATGGCTCAGCGGGCAGAAGGGGGAAGGAGATAAAGACAAGCCAGATTTTTCCCAGGCTGTTCACTTTTCAGGACGCAGCCTTTTAAACTGCTCTTATTTTATTTTTCTGAATGCTGCGGCATGCCTGATTAGAGCTGGTTAGCGCGAGCTGCTAGATGTTTGAAACCAGCAGGGTTTGCTTTTGTCTCAGTGACGTCTGGAGGACTCGGGAAGCTTTTTAGGGCTCGCTCCCTTTCAGGAGCAAGGACGAGCCTTCTGGAGCTGCCTCCCCCCTTCGACTCCCCTCTAACAGCGAGCCACTGAATTTTTAGCATGTCCTTCATGGAAATAGCTCCTTAATATCAGTTGAGCTTTTTGCAGATCTCCGTCTCTTGGTGTTTCTCAGTTCCCTTATCTTGTTTACGAAACTGTATTATGTGAGACAAAACTCATTTGTTGGCGAGGAAGGGACATTGTACTCAATGGGATATTTACTGTGTACCTGAGGTATAATCTATCCTCTGCAGTAATACAGACTCCAAAATGAATGGGTATTTATTTATAATAATATAGCAGACAGTCCATAGGGAGGTGTCATCTTGTTTGTAATCAATCCCGGTGCGATGCTCTGGTTGCAGCACAATAATGCTTTGCATTAAGTGATGAATTGGTTTAGTCTTCTTATTCTGACTGTCATTTTTCTTCACTGAAGATGCATTGCCTCCATTATGCGACCCTTGTAGCTGAGCATCAAATATCCACAGGCGCTTAAAAGGGAGCGGGTGAGATCATGCGTATTCCCGTGTAGGAAGGGAAGAGAGCAGCCCCCCGAACAGCTGCGCTGCTGATTATAGGGAGTAATGGGTTCCAAATAGGTGACTGGGTGCAGCGCGAGCTGCGCTTGCGGTGAGGTAAGCAATGATTTATTCTGCTGAAGTGGGTCATTATTGAACTAACATTGTATTTCTGGATTGATTTCAACCCAGAACCTGATGACAGAGTGGATATTTTACTGCCGGAGAAATAGACCATCCATGATACCAAACAAGCTAGATATATTTTAAAAGAGACGTTCCTGGTATGCTGGGGAAAACAACAACAAAACTTCTATTAGAAGAACTGAATTTGGGTGCTATGGAGATGCAATCGATATGCCTGTGTCATAAATGTACAGCTGTTACCAGCAAAGAGGAAAACCTGCCCATTGCTCAGTAGCTCATGAGTGAGGTGCCAGAAAGATAATAACCTGCTTTATGAAAGATACTGTAGAAAATGTAGTCATATGTGAAGGCTCTCTTGGCTGGGATCTGGATGTTTTGGAAGGCGATGCTGCCTGGAGAGGGAGGGCTGGGCTCTGTGTGCCAGCAGGCCTGTGGGATGGGGAGAGAAAGTGGGGCTGACTGGTTTTTTTGGTCCTCTGTCCTTCCCTCCCATGCTTGTCCGAAGCCCAGGACACCCCCCGTGCTGTCACTGTCAGGTCACTTGCCCGGATTGCTCGTCCAACAGGCCCATACCTCCAAAACGTCCTTTAATGCGTGGCAGGTTGGGCTGCCCCTGTGTGCCTTGGCTTGTCCTGCACGTAAATAGGTTCGAGGGCTGAGAGACTCTTAAAAGTAACAGGAGGAGAAAACAGGTCCGTGTTTTTAATCCTTTCTGCTCCCTTGTGACACACAAGAAAAGCTTGCAAATGTCCTTCTGTCTTTGTAAAATCAGAAATACCAGGGGTATGAAGTTTGCTCTTCACTCTGTTTCCCTGGAGGCAACAGAAATGTCTCAGCTCTCAAAGAAGCAGCCGGGGTGTGCAGAGACAGCTCTTCTCCTTGTCACTGGGAGTTAGGGAAGGGGTGAGGAAAATACACAAAACACCTGATATACGCTACGTGCTCTTAGTAACAACCGCTTGGTTTTCAGTAGGAGTAGCTAAAATAATAATCCTTCCCTTCCACCACTTTTCCATAAATTCTTCTAAGAA
The DNA here is from genome assembly GCF_000737465.1 of Haliaeetus leucocephalus. Classification (NCBI taxonomy): domain Eukaryota; kingdom Metazoa; phylum Chordata; class Aves; order Accipitriformes; family Accipitridae; genus Haliaeetus; species Haliaeetus leucocephalus. The sequence goes on from NW_010973360.1 coordinate 972,340, forward strand.
AAATGGGGTAGGTAAAAATACATTGAAACACTGGGGAGAAATTGGCCGGTGTGAAAGAAGCTCGAGAACATCCTTGGCACCCTTTTACGCAGCACAAAGAAACACAACCGGAAAATTGCTTTTCCTTCCTAGGCCGCCTTTGCAGAGATGTTAAAGTCAGAAAAGCCACTTAACTCCGGCAGGCTGCACTGTTTTACCGCTGCCCTCCCTCCTGCGCGACGCCTGGTCCCCACCACGGGCACCCCGACCCCTGTACTGGTGGAGGGGGCAGGCACTGGGGCAGGCTGCTTTTCCCGCTGCCCCCTCCCCGGCTGCAGAAACCGGTCGCTGAGCTGACATGAGAAAAGCCCTCCGCATCAGTTATTCTTCTGAAGTGGGAGCTCCCACTGGGACCTGAGCTCGCAGCCAGCGGGGGCGGAGGTCTGTGGGCTGACAGTGCCAGTCAGCTGTGGAACTGCCTGAGCAGACCTCCGGCTCAGTTTGCCGCTTCCCTGGGTTTTGGGATGAAATACAGGCAGGTGGGTATCTGACGCGTGCGAGTGCGGTGCCTGCTGCAGAATTCCTCTTGGTCCTCAGGTTGCTCCTAGGTGTAGACGCCCGTCGCTTCAATCTGGGAGGAGGCTTTTGCGACTCCCCTGAGATCGGCAGCGCGGATGCGGTGGCGCTGAGCTTGGGGAGGACTTGACCCCTCGAGGGCTTGCCCGCTCAGCCTGCTTGTTGCCTGCCTCCTTCGCCGGTGGCTGACTTAACTGACGGGTTTCTGAGGCCGAAGAGGGATGGCGATGGCTGGAGTGGAGGATACCCAGGCAAGCGTCTCTGCTGTCAGTGCCGTCTTGCGGCCTTGACGAAGGCACGCTTTCCTCCTGTTCTTGATGAGCCCCGGAGAGAAGATGGAGTCCTTTGCAAGGCACTCGGGCTTTAGACAAGTGGAAAAACACCATAAAATCAATATGTAGGGAAATTGCAGATGCTCTGGGGCCAAGGGCTCCGTGCAACATCAAACTACCTGTCATGAGTGTCACCCTCCACTCCTACCGACACCATTAAAGGCACTTTCTAAACTGTCAGTCTGGAGCATCCTCTAGGTATGGACTGTAACTCATTTGATCGTTTCCAGAGTGCATTCAAGTTCCACTGTAATGCGCTGTTTTATGCAGCCACCTTGGATATAGGCTGTTAAATCTTTGCTCCCAACCACAGTACACTAGGCTCCGTTACATGCAGCCTTGACACAAAGATCTTGCTATGGCATGCCAAATTCTTCTCTCTCCAATTCAGTCTTTTGAAGAAAGGGAGCTTTCCACTGAATGGCCATCCTGAGTCTTCCCTCCTCTTTCTGGAAAGGGAAAACTAAAGCTTGGTGTGGATTTGTGAGGTTAATTATCTACTGCAGAGCATCTCCCTTGGCATCTGGGAGGCAGTGTGGCTCCTGGCTGGCCTGTGCTGCTGACTGAGATCGCTTGGGTCCGATTTCAGCTTAGTTACTGACCTGGGAAGCGGCACAGGACTAATCACTCCTTGCCTCAAATTTCCCATTTAAAAACTGGAATAAATACTGTTGCTTCTATTGTCTGGTACTGTGACAGTGCCATCATGAGAAAGACTGTACGAGACAAGTATTATTTATTAATTTTCATTATAAATCCATTTGGTTTTGAACTGAACTGTTGCCTTTATAATGGGTTTTAATTTAGATCTGTGGACATGTGTGAGCTTTCCTCTGGAGCTGTCTTTACTGAGTTGAATGTCTGATGTAAACTAGCTGGCTGGGCTTCCGTTACAGTCTTTGTAGGAAGCATCCCCTACAAAGGCAGGTGATAAATTCCAAATCGGCTGTGGTGGCTCCTGCCCTAACCTTCCTATGTGTAATAAAAGATCCAAGTCGTGTCGCATAGCTCTGTTCTCTTGTGAATCCTGTGCACTTGCACATGGTGATGGTACTTCCAAATGAAGTCTCCTTCTGTGTAGTTGTGATGCTCTGAAGGTGTCTACTATATTTTATTTTGAAAATTTATTTGGAAAATGTTTGCAAGATGTGTGGAGTTACCATTGCCAACAGTTTACAAAATCACCCTTCTTTAAGGGAAAACCCTCTGCTGTAAGGTGAGGTAATAACATGGAGGACTTGAAAATTATTCCTGTCTCTTGCTCACTGATCAGTGTAGCAGTTCTGCTTTTCCCAAGCTGAACTTTGCTTTAATGAATCTTGATGCTGCTGTACTGCGTATATACTGTGCGCTCAGCCTTGGGCTTATCCGTACAACGTCTTGTACTTCGGTCTGTAAACCGTCTTTCTCCACGCTGTTGGCATTTTGTTTCCACCTCTCTTTGAGCCCTGGCTGAGTCCCAGCTGGGTGGCTGGACAGCTTCTCGCCGAGGTGAGATAACTCGAGTCACTTAGCTCCCTTCTGTCTCTTCTTTGCTCCCTTTTGATCTTGAAGCAGGTTTTACTTCTGATGCCTGGGTTTCCTTTGTGTCTAGCTCTTTCAGTCTATTAAAACTTCTTAATATGATCGCAATCTTGTTTCTTGTCTTTACTGGCCTCTCTGCTCAATACAGCTGCTTGCAATCTTAACTTCACTCTAATGTGTTTTCCAGCTCTGTCGCTCAGCTGCCCTGCCTCCTCTACTGGCAATTTCACAGAGTCAGCAAAATCACCCTAATTCACAACTTTTAATCAGTCATTCCTGTCTAAATCCAATCTGTGGCTACAGAAACAGTAGCGAGTCACTATTCTTGCTGCTTTTATTTTGAGAAAGGAAAAAGATGTGGAAGAGAAGGAGAGAGGAGACGCCGCCTGCGTGCAGAACTAGAACCTAAGGTCCTATCTTTTTCGTGCATGACATAAATTCCTGCTAACGTAAATAGGATTTATATCCTGCAGTGAAGAAAAAGACCTCAGGAGCTTTTGCTTGTCCTTCTGATTACCGTAGCACTAACGATGTCATTAAGGCCTCCCTTTTACTTCTAACTGAGCACCTTTGACTTTTCAGAGGTGCTGAGGACTTCTACCACCCGCTGACCTTACTAGGACCTAGAAATACCTGCCAGGTCCTGATGCGCAGGTGTGAATATCTGAGTGTTTGTGCCTGTGTTTGCTCCCTTTCTCCCCAGACTCACTCTCTATTAGCTCATTCGTCTGCAATAATTGTGATAGCAGTAATTGCCTGCTGGCCAGGGGTGTTGTGAGGGTTAATGGCCATGCTACGAAGTGCTTTGATGATCGTGACCACTGTAAGACCTACCTGCTTGGTAGGTCTTCAAATGAGACTGAACTCACGGCCCTCTTTAAAACCGCCTTGCCGTGGGCTGGGAGAGCCCGGTGTGAGTGCAAGGAGAGGGGTTGAATGCGCCCTTTTCGTGGGACCTTCAGCATGTGTTGAGTTCATAGCGGTGGGACACAACCCTGTGGACACAGAGATACTCTCTGCCTCCTTATCACGAAAAATGCTGTTGTGCTAGCGTGTCCATAAAGATACGTACACAAGGTATTTTCTTCCTAGCATAGCTCTTGCCCTGTGTGGGTTAATGGGGGGAACAGACGAGGCCTTCTTCTCTTCCCAGGCATCTGTAAATGGCCACTGTGCATAAGCAATTTGACTGTATAGCACATACATTGTGTTAGATGTGTTTTCCGTGCAGCAGGCTTGCATAGCACAAAACAATGCGTGCCGTATTTTTGTTTAGGAAACCCGAGACAGAGACACCAGAGCCCTTGCGCAGGCTGTATCTGTATCCACCAAGGATCAAAGCCCTCCACCCTTGCCAAATCACCGTCCTGTCAGAACTCTGTGGTGTGGGTAGTCATCTCTTTCGTCCCTCTGCAGTTGGACTGTCAGTTCAGGGTCAAGAAATGTGTACTTAGCAGAGGCAAAATAGCGCCTTTCCACATGTCGTAGTGGTGCAGGATGGCTAGTAGGCGTCTTTTGATGGCTGAGAGCTAAGATGTTTGTGAGATCTCTCCAAGACCAAAAGTTTGGGCTAAGGCAAGGTGATCAAGGGCAGGTTTTGAAAAGGAGTTAGGCACTTGAAAGCCACTGCAATTCAATACCGTGAGTGCAGCGACCTTGCAGAGTTTTATTTGCAAACACCAGATCTCCAGAACAGCTGAATATCAGCCAGATTGAAAGTAACCTGACCTAAAAGTGAACAAGCAGAATATGTGAGAGACAAGCATGTAAGTAATGGAGGCCAGCACCAGAGAAGCAAGGATGCGATTACGTTTAAGGTGGAAGCTAAACACCCAGCACTAGAGCCAAATGTAAGAGCAGACGAAGGCAAGCGAGAGATGGAATAAACAACCTTTAAGGATGCTGTGGACGGTATGTACATGAATACGGTGGTTGCAGGAGTCACTGGTTCTTACTCATAGCTATCAGCGCTGGAGAAAATGACTACTCGCAGGACTGGCTTTTGCTACTGAGATTTTCCCTTCTGAATGTTTGTTTTATAGTCTAGAGGCAGCCTTACCTGCAGAACAGACAAGTCCTTCTCTGTGATACTTTTTTTGGCCATTCTGGGAATTGCTAATGGCCAAGCTGTATTTTGAACAGAGATTTATGATCACCTTCCCAGTCAATTAAAATTCTAGATATTGCTAAGGCAGAATTCAATTAAGGTTAATTGGAGCTTCTGAAAACCGCTTTTCCAAAGGGAAACAATGGGGGGATTGCAGATCCTAGAGGGTTTCTATCACTTTTAAATAACTTTCAGTTCTGTTCTTGCCTGACGCTGCTGTAATCTTCCCTCAAGCCCCGTGCTCTCTCTATTATCAAGCAATTCAAATGTTGATTTTTTTTTCTGTCATAATTTATCATTTTGACTTATTTGTTCTTTTTACGTCTTCTTCTAAAGGCAAGAAAAAAAACCCAAACCCCAAACCCAGCAGAAGCCTGGAAATGTTTTTGTATCAGTCCCAGTGGCCTGACATGAAAGATATATAGCCACTTCTAAGAATTTGACAACACTTCAGTAACAATTATGCAGACAGGTACAATAGCAACTCCCTTTTCTTTTGCTGTTGGGAAGGATGATAAGGCTTTAATGAATTGTCAATAAAGATTAAAAAAGAATAAAATAAACAAAGAGTAGAGAAAACAGGTGCAAACGAAATGCCATTAAAATGCAACTCAGGTTTCCCATTCTACCCTAAATTTTATTTTCTTGGCATCAAGGACTATTGTGACAGTTCTTCGCACACTTGATTGAACTGGGAAAACACATGGGACTGTATCTTAGTCACAGAATGCAGAGCATGTAGCTCTCAGCTCACAGAGCAATCTCGCGGAGGGATGAATAATCCTTTCAGCAGTTCATTTTGTCAGAATTTGCAACCCGTTGTTTACTGTGTGGGGACTAATAACAAAATGCCAACAAGGAATTAAAAAAGCGAGAGAAGGAGCGATATAGAGAGACAGAACAGCGACAGCTTGAGAGTCCCGCTCCTTCTCACCCATGTAGCGCGTGGTTGTCACTTGCCGACTGGAAGATTTTTTTGTTGAGTTTTACTTTCTGTGGTTTCGGGAGTAGATTAACATTTCTCTCTGCACATGCCCTGTGTTTCACTGTTTAAAGGAAACCAGAGCGACCCTCGACACAAGTGTTTTTTAGCGTTTCCCTCTCTTCATGGGAGATAAAGGGAAGTGAAGCCACGGGCAATTATTGTGTAGAAGTTAAAGGGAAAAGTTTCTTTGATAAGAGATGATTGTGTAATTATACCATTGCCAAAGGAGAGGAACATGTAGGTGGATGCACTCTCTGATGTGTGATTACTAATGAATTCTCCGTATTCCTTGTGGAAAAGAGCCACAACTGTAAAATTAAATAGTCAATGCCTCTTTGATGAAAGGGTTTGCAGCCACTGATGTCCTTTATCAAAATACAGTGAGCTTTGAAGGAACAGCATGAATAGCAAGCCTCAGCTTCAAGTAAAGCAATCGGAGTGGAGAAACTCTACAGACGTCTTTTTTCTCTAGGAAATTTGTTTATCGCGTTTTCTAGTAACAGAATCCTTTTGACTGGGAAAATGATAGGTAGGCTATTACCAGGAGGCACGCAGCTGCTGAAGTTACAGCCAGTACCATACAGCAGATGGGCAGAAGATACTAGATTCAGTGTCACATTTGGGTGCGTGAGTTAGCAAGGACTGACAGATATAGAGGCTTTAAAAGCATCCTTGCTTAGAAAGGTGAAAAGTGCCATACGACTACTTAGTGAAGCATGCATCCTACTTGACAGTCCAGGGAGTGCTAGTGTGCATCGCTTTCTCTCCTTTCCTTCCCTTCCCTTCTCTTCCCTTCTCTTCCTTCAGCTCTCCACATATGCTCATGCATTAACTTTTGAAAGAAAGTTTCACGAAGCTTCCTTTTTTTTGGTCTTGCAATTCACACTGTACTCCTAGGATAAGAATTTACTTGTTAAAGCGTAGCACTTACCAGGAAAAGAAACATTTGTCTTTGGGGTAAAATATAACAAAATCAGCTTTGACCTGGGATTTTGGATGTGGAGCCAGGCGGGATGATGACATGTGGCAATTAGATGCTGTCTGCTGCAACTAAGGGGAAGGGATACTGTAAGCACTGAGTTATTCCCTGGAAAACAGAAGGAGGAAAACGGCATTAAGGCAGCAGGTACCAATCCCTGGGCTGCCCAGTGGCAGAGGATATTTGGTGTTGTAGCCAGAATGAGAGCGGACGGGAATCTCCGCGTGTCCTCCTGCCCTGGTGTGGTCAGGTGGACTTTCTCAGCCAGCGTCACTGATGATATTAGCGCCGGCAGAGTTATGTAAATGGTTGTTTATAACATCCCTTGCACGTTCCTCGGCTGGAACCAGTGCGGAGGACTCTGAGATTCCCTGGAGGAGAAAAGTGGTGAGTAGCCGAATATTTTTATTTGCTAAAAAATAGCTGAGAAGACCTCTTAATACAGCGCTCCAACCATAAAATCAGAAATTATTCTCCCCGCTCTTATCTTCCCAGGCAACAAATTCCGCTGCAAAGCTTTCCTAGGCCATTTTAAAGCAGTATTGTTAAATACATTAAAGGCCACTTATTTTGAATTCAGATACAGCCAAGAGACATGTTATGCCTCTATAACTAAATGGAAGACCTAGTGAAAAAAAAAAAAAAAAAGGCATTTTTGCTCAGAATGAATACAGCTATTGCTGCCTAGGTAGATTATTCTAAAGAAAGGATCCATGAGCTGAAAATACTCCATTGCTGTCCATTGGGACATTGTGAAGAAGATTTAAGAGGATCTAGGTGATCCCAGCATCCCCGGAAAAATAATGACAGCAAGGTTATCTGGCTGAAGGCTATCTATAGCAATCTCCTCAAACATTAAAAAAAGTGCAAAAGGCTACGCAACAATTCTCATAGCTGATATTGTGAAATGAGAGGGAAAGGAGTGTTGAAATAATACTTGAATAAACAAGTGGAATAGATGTATGGCTAAGTGGATGTTTTTCCCGGTAGATACAATATAGGGAATATGCAGAGCTGAAGGAAAATGTTATACTGCAGTCTTTGAAGAGGAAAGAGCACAGGCTGGAGCCTGAGATTAGCTACTGCAAGAACTGGGATCAGGAATCTTAAACTCTTCCTCTTTCTCTGCCTTTTGTTTTTCAGACTGGAAATGCTTTTTCATGGCGGCTTGTACTAGAGAGGCTCAGCAACGTTTCTGTCATTACAGCACATTTGTCTTGGATCACTCAGGATGTATTCGTGTGTAGCGCAAATTCCTGCTAGGTACTGAAAATGCAGAGAGATTATTTTATTATCCCTTTACTGCATGGTATATTAAAGGTTTCAAGAAAATCCAGCCAATTGATCACAGAGCATGCTGTCCTTGAAAGGTATGCTAGTCTTTCCAGTACATTTATCAACGAGGCAACTCAAGGCAATACCATGTTGGCATCAGATTTCACATCCACAGGTTCATAACCTGTGTTTATATCCACACTTATTTACGTTCATCTCAGCTCCTGTGCTGAGAATTCAGGATACGTGTGTGTGCGCATGCATGCATGTTTGTGTGTACGTGTTCACATCCAGAAATGACTGAATCATTATAAGTGGTTGAAGTAACGCACTTTGTGTTCGTTAGGCTGACCTGCTCCCTCCAAAAAATGGGACAACTCTTTCTTGAAAACTGAGAAAGTAGTATCAGCACTAACAATGTGGTTCAGTTTTTGATATACTATGTGGCGTATCATAAAGGTTCCATATGCTTCGTCATCCTAAGCCTTTATTTTCCTTGGTCTGATTTTGTTTCTTTAAAGAGGATGTAATGCATTTTTTCTGTAGCTGCCTATGGCCATCATAAGGGAAGCGCTCGGAAGAACGTGGGCAAACGTGTGTGTAAGTTTGAAATTTAAACAAATTAGCTTTTATTTGTGCAACTGAACTGTAGGCTTCCTTTTTGAATCACTTGGCCTGAAAAATATGGGTATTCGGGGTTTTATTGGTAGTTACGTCTATAATATTACAAGATGTCCTAACAAAGAGCTGCTGCACCTTTCATCTGATAGGCCTTAGAAATTCATCCGGTTACTGAACACAAATTGCCCTGAAAGTATTTTAATTGGAAGACAAAACATATTCCGGTGATAAGCACAAAGTGAAATTTCCATGAAAATTTGTTCAAACACGGCTTCTCTTGCAGAACTCTTTGTGAGGCCTCAGTTGTCAGAGGGGTGTAAATACATTAAAGAGAAATTCTCTTAATTTGCCAGCACATTCAGTGATAATATAGGTCACTGATAACTTCTGAACTGAGAAAATGACCATAAAAAGTTGCAATGGGAATGGAAATTTGGGTTCTCTGCTGTGCTGTGGCAAGATGCCTGCTGTCCAGGAGTAGCCGAAGGTCTGAAAAATGCTTTGAGATCCTTAGGAGATGCCATGGGTGTGCACCTTACAGAAACTTCTTAATTACATACTAATGAACACCATGGTAGCAAGCAGACAAGGGAAGGAAAAAGTATTGTACTCATATCTATCCTAGAAACAGACACAAACTGGGAGGTGATTTTCGAGTACCTTCCTTCCATTAGTGATTTTTATTTTCAAAGTGAAATAGTTTAAACTTACCTGTTTCTTTCTTGTTTATGTTGATGTATTTATATGATTATATCATTCTAAGATACATCATTTTCTCCCTTGTATCTGTGACTCTGCAAAGTGATGGGATTTTACCTGAGAAAAGAATTTAATGCTACCTGGACATTTCAAGATGATTCTAATGAGGCAGTGATGGCTTTTATTTTTTTCTCCTGGGTTTGTTTAGGTCATTCATTTGAGATCTTGAAAATGGAAAGAAAACAGTTGTGAGCACAACATAGTTTCGTGTTCCATACACCTTCTTTTTCTTTTTTTGAGCGTTTACTTGCTCATTCAGGGCTCTTGGGTTCAGTTGTGCTCCCCACAATCTTGCCAGCACCACAGATCTTTCCTAGCTAATTGCTATTTTTTTGCCTTTGGGCAGCGCTCGGTGGGAGCTGGTCCTGACCTGTGTTCCTTCATAGTTCAGTCCGTCTTCACAGCTGCTTTTTTTCTCCATTGTTTGCTAGATGCTTAATCAGAGCGGGTCCCTCGCCTCTTGTCACCGTAGGGGTGGGTGCCCCATCCTTCTCAGGAGGAGCTGCTCCATGCCAGTGCTGCCCAGTGCTGCCCAGTGCTCAGGTGGGCAGTCGGTGCCTCCTGTAAGTTTAGCGAGAGGCACAGCTATCTGCCGCTCGCGGGGGTTTTTTCTCAGGACAAAGCCCTTTCAGGTATAAATCTATGGTTTGTGCTTGCTTTTTCTTTTTTTTGAACCGTTGCAAAGCCGGGATTAATGCATGGAGTGCATTAAAGAGCAAGTATGAAGGTAGTTAATCACCTTGCAGCAGCTGTGGTTTGAGTGGTGTCCCCGGCGCTGCTGCTGAAGGACACTGGGGCAGTGTGTTAGGAAGGTGCTGGGAATGCCTGATGAGGCTGTGGCACATCCCAAAACCTTGCTCAAAACCGGAGCTGGGCTGGCTTTCTCGAAAAGGGCCATTAGATGGCAGTAAAGGCTTTTGCAAAGGGCGTTGCGCGAGGGTTTCTTTAACTCAAATTGTTTGTCGCTTAGGGATCCTTGTAGGAGACCTTGATCGTAAATCCCCCATGCAATAAGGGGTTCATAATGCATCCTACAGAGTACACGCTGTATTGTTCCCCGAGATATAAAGTTTCATTTTCAATAGAGAAGGCCCTTTTCTTTCCCTTTTTCTAGTTCCTTTTCTTTTCACATCTAGCATATTCCCACTGTTTAATTTTCTTTGAAAGAAACGGGCAAGCTGAGCCTTTAATGTGCACTGACCAAGACATCTATGTGATGGTTGCAGGGATATGCAGGGTTGCTAGTACGAGGGAGTGAAAATGGATAAGCCACAGTTTTGGCAGACTGGATATAGGAGGGTTATTCCTTGCCTAAAAATGAACGTTACCCTTGTCAAAAATGTATTCATGCTGATCCACTGAGACAGAGTGGCCAGATGCAGAAAAGCGTTTTGCAGAGATCTGCTTCATTATGGGAAAACAGTTAAGGAGGAAATTGAAACTTGATTTTACCTTGTTTTGTCATCATCAGTAGCTATCAGGTAGGAATTTGGATGTAAAAAATGGGTGGGAAGAGAAACAGAAATTCTTTTCTGCCACATGGTGACATTATATGCTCCCTTGATAATAATGTGATATGGAAAGAATTACTGATGTTCATGAAGGTGAAGAAAAGCAGACTTATACCTGCCACACACTCACACTTCAGCCTGTTCTTATCACTGGTATTACTTTTAGCACATTCTTCTCAGCAACAGTAATGAAAAATAGGTGAAAAGCCATTAGCGACATTTCCTCCTTTCATCTTACAGGGGAATGGTGCTATGTTATACATGATTTGCTTGAAAACAGCCTTTCTAAAAGCATTGGTTATAATTTGGGATTTGGGAGCTGCAGTGCAGGAGGCAATTTTGGATTCTTTAAGCTGGTTCTGTGGGATGCTGTTGATGAAGTTGGTGAGGGAATATATGCAAAGGCAGTCACCGTTTGAATCATATTAATGGACAACCACAATGACAGAAAGCTAGAAGAGCCCTGGCTTGCACAGCTACCCAGGAGCGTTCCTTGTTATCAGCATGTGCTGCCTTAGATCTGAAATACAAAGATGAGGATCTCATGAGAACAGGCTGTTTCATGGCATTCCTCGCACCTCCTGCTTTTAATCAGCCCAGAAATGCCAAGTGGCTGGCATCGTGGGGTCTGTAGGTGGCTATGCTCTAGTCCCATGCAAACCAGCAACACTTTTCTTGTAGAGTTTGGGTAAGGAGAGAAGATGGGGGCTTATTGGGGAAGATGGATTTGTGATGTGGAAGTATTCTTCTCCCCTATACTGGGAGCTTGGGAGATACTCTGGGACTTACTGGCCTGCTATCTTTTAGCACGGAGTGAAAGCTGAGCATCTGCAGAAGGCTCCAGGAGTGACTATTGCTCCTCTAACGCGTCGTTCTTGAGGCTCTTCAGGTTCTGCCTGAGATGAGCTTCTGAGAAGCTATGCTAAGAGCTTCTCAATTGTCTCTGACCTTCGTGGGCATGCTCAGGCCCAGCGTGGCACGGGGCCGCAAGTGGCCCCGGGTGCAGCTCCACAAGAGAATGGTTTGACTGTGGACCAAAGGCCAAATTATCTTCCTGATGGCACTGACTTGGTAGAAGTGCTGCCTTTGACTGGAGTAGAGCCATTGCTTTTCCTACTGGAAATTGGATGGTGACTTCAACAGTATTGAGATTTTGCCCCATCTGTAGTACTGTGGGTTGCATTATTATTTTTTTTGTCAGCTATAAACAAACTGTATGCAAAACCTCACTACCTAGAAGTTTGGGGTTTTTTTCTGTCAAGGCCTCTAATTGTCTCCTCACTCAGACCGCTCTGGATTAATGCAAACCTCTTGATTTCAGCTAGGTCGAAAGTATAACTGCATTGCCAGGATTTTGGAGTGTTTTTAAGGCTGGAGTTTATAAGTAGGAATGTTGAGGCTGGGATAATTTTAATTTTATTTCCTTTTCTCCACTTTGTGGGAGTACTTGATTTTTCCTACCTTACAGTTGTGTATGTATCCTGAGTTCCTCCAGGTTTCTGTAACACTTGGTGGTTTCTTTTCTGTGAAAGAGTTGTATGCATGAGACATATATGGAGTGAGACACCTTCATCTTCTTTTTTTACCAAGAATTCACCAGGGCTTGCTCAAAATGCAGACATTTTAGGATTAAATAGTACTAGGATAAGGTTCAAGGGAGATTTATGTGTGAGCAATTCTTATTTTATTGATGTACCTTTCCTGAATGTCTTTCCAAGATCCAATGTAATTTTTTAAGCTGACTTGGGCTAATGATAAGCTCTGGGGTAGGAACTGTCTTACGGCCCAGAGAGGTTCTAGTTATCTGGTTTTGAAATTCTGTGTCTATCTTATTAGGGTTTCTGTATTGTAACAGCACATGTTCAGAATCCAGGGCCGAGTCCTACCCTCAGTTGCTCCCAGACAATGCTGTATCTTGAAGATATGGATATAACTTAATTTGCCTTTAGAATGGTAATCTTGGAAGCCTTAGCCTTGACTTTGTACTGTCATATTCACAGATAGAAAGGGAGAGAAATTAAACTTTATATCCTCTTTTCTTTTTTCTTCTCCCATCCTGCCCCTCTTTAGCCTTTCTGTGATGCTAATGTAGGGCCAAGACGGTCCCTCAAGGCCACCCTTTTTGTTACACTGACCCAACGGCAAGCTCCCCTTGGAGACTTCCCGGCAGGAATTTTTTGTAAGTTCCTTTTGTCATCCTGGCTCAGTCCCTGGCCTGGGCCAGAGCAGCACCTCCCTCCCGAGGGGCAGCAAGCCGTGGGTTTGGGTGGATGGGTAGGAGCAGGGCTGGCAGCTGGGGTCCATGGGGATGGCGGTGCTGCCGGAGGTGGTCTCGCACGGTAGCCTGGGCATCAGGCTCCCAGCTCCCCGGGAGCCCGGGGCTGGCTCAGCCTTTCCTGCAGCCTTGTGTAAGAACATAAGCCTGAAGTACTGTGTCAACCTCAAAGAGTCCTTCAGATTTCACCTGCTTTTCCTTCTGTTCCTAGCAGGTCTTTTACCCCTTCCTGTAATTGGAGATACTGTACTCTGTGGATAACACCTACCCACTCTGCCTGCAGGCCAATAGGTATTGTATAACATTACTTTCCTGCTACCTGACTTTATGATTGACAGAAGCTTTCACAATTTTTTTTTTTTTGAGCTTGACATGCAATTTGTGCCCAAACCATTTGTGATATTCTGGAAAATAATTTCCCTTCTTTTTAGACACTTCGAAAATCTTCCGATGTGCTGGAATTGGGAGGGAAGCAAGGAGTGCAGGAATGCTCCTTTTCAGAAGCCCTTGGTCAGGTCTTTGACCTTGTAGCAGAAGGTAGTTGGGAAGGGATACACCATGAAAAATTTATTTTGTAGTATTTCAGGGTGCTCTTCACACAAGCAAAAGTGAGATGGGCACAGCTTCTGTGAATAGCTAGTGCGCCACAAGGTATATGCCATAGAGCATTATCGGTTGCTCAAGATTTGCATCATTCTTGCATGTTGGTATCTTTCTTGATCCCCTTTTTCGTTGATCTCATACTTAGGTACGCAATTCCAGTGCTGTTATTCAGTAAACTGTACACACAGAGAACACAAAGCACTTCACAGCCCTCTGACTGCCAAGGAAAAAACCTTCACGGTTCCATTTGACTCAGATACGTTTTAGTTTTCACAATACTTTATACCATTGGTGGGGTTTTTTTGTATCCAGAGAGACTGAGGAATATAGAAAATATGAGTTTCATGGGATGGCAGGTTTCACCACAAACATACAAGTGTCCTAATTTTTGTTAGAAGTCAAATATCTGAGATAGATTAGAAATGTATTTTGCAATCTGAAATTTAACTGGATTTGTGCTCAGAAGAGGAATCCAAGTGAATGAAAGGGATCTCAGGATGTTCTTTTTCAAGCTCAGAAAAAAATTGTTTTGATGAAATGCAAATCCTTGAATATTAGCATTTTTTTCTTGGTGAATATTTGCTGTAGCCCTCTCAGAACTGAGGCAAATCCTGTCAACTCTTTCAGTCCTTTCAGCACTTACAGTTACCTTTAAACCCACTTAGGGATCTCAACCTAGTTAGTGCTTAGTGAAATTTAGTGAATTTGACTGTATTTACCAAATGCATTTGCAACTACTGACGAAAGCAATGTTACCATCAGTATATGTATTTCTAGCTAACCCCCTTGTGCATGGAGCTGGGTTTTCTCAGTGGTGCTAGGTGCTACTGACCTGTCAAAATGGCCCTGGAGGATGTCATTCATTGCATCTGCAGTGATAAATGAGTCATTTGGTTCCCACCACGGACAGCTGTTTCATCTTCGGTTATGCAAAACAGAAGGAAAATACTGAAGTTATCTTGAAACAAGGCTTGCATTTTATTTTTTCTGCTACCAGTGGGTAAGATCATCTCTGGGAGTCTGAGTCCTGCAAATTCGCACTGAGGCTGCTCGGACCATAATTTGGGAGCAGCATCAGCAGATGAAATCCCGGCTTCTGCTTTGCCCCTCCTGTTCAGTGTGGCAGAGCTGCTTTTGTAGCTGCACAGTGAACTGGATTCAGGAAGCTGAAATACTGTGGGTTTTTTGTTGGTGGTTTTTTTTTTCCCCTCTGGGTTTTTCAGCTGAACCTGTACCCAGCTCCCAGCTCCGGTTCACCATGGAGTTACACCAAATACAAGGGCCAAACTTGGGTGTATTGTCTAGAGGGGAAGGGCAGACAGGGACTGGAAGATTTCAGCTGGTTTAAAGACTGCAACTCCTGCGTGTCTAAGGCCAGACAGATGTAAACTACTTTTCTAGTTCCTACCCGCTAGAGGCTCTCTCTTGCAGGCCGTCCAATTTTCTGTCCTCTGTTCTGCAAAGTTTGTAGGCATTTGCTTGACATCTCAGTAATCCCAATGATGACAACTCCCTGCACTGTGCAGAATCAAGCCTTGCACCTCTGGGTACAGGCTTGTAGTGTGTCCTCAGGCAAAGCTAAAGCATACAGCTGTGGCGCAGAGATATGCACAAGAAACAACATAATTATTTACACTGTAAATGTTTGGTTCCCTTTGTGTTATTTCCAATACTCCCAACATACTTTGCTGGTTCCCCTTGTAATACAAAAAATAACATGGCAGTTATAGCGAACTCCTTCCATGAATGGCACATAGTTTCACTGAAGTATTTCTTTTTCTTGCCTTCATCTAAAACCTAAAACCAAGCAAACAATGTTTCTGTGACACAGTAAGAGAGCTGGTATGAGAGAATTTGTCTCTAGAGACTGCAGTGCATTCTCAGCTATCAACCTGAGGCATTTTGTGCTCTGTGAAAGCTGTTTTTGCAATTCATCTCCTGTCCATTCCTTGGCTTTTGTGTTGTTGTAGGGCCCAGTCCTGCAAACAGTGATGTGGGCAGTGGATTAGCTCATGAACAGGCTCATGGTTGAACTTGGAGTGGAAATTATACACCTAATCAGACATGCATCTATAGCTGCTGGATTGGGTCTCTCCCTCTTCTCCCCCCCCCCGCATAAAATATTCAGTCTTCATAAACTGACACAGTGAGGTAAACCTCCTGACTTGCACATTTGTAACACAGACCTGTAACAAAACCTGTGTTTTTTCCCCTAAAGGTTTGCATTGGCTAGGGTGGAAACCCCCTCACAGCTGAAGCAATCTATATTTTAAACATTTTCCCTTCATGTGCCTCCCAGTTAAAATGTCATCTAAAGTACAGCTGGAAAATCTCTTATAGAAAGAATAATTCCTTTTTCTTTCTACTTTCTGGCTATTTCTGTATGTTTTACCTCAAATCCACCTGCCCTCAGGCCCAGACAATGCTCCTGTAATTTATGGATGCCCTTTGCCTGTGTCAGCTGCACTGGAGTCTGCAGAGCTTCTCCTGCCTCCAGAAATGTTCAGAAACGTTTGATGTTATCCTCATACACAGACGGCGCTGTGATTCCTGCCCGCAGAGGGAAAGGGATGGGAACAGTGATGGAGCTCCACAGACAGCACGATTAAAAGCAGGCTGGGATGCGAAGAAGGGATTGACAGGGAGATAATGAGAAACAAGCCTGCAACCGTAGAGTTCTTCATTTTACACTTGATTTCTTCTCTTAATGTCTATGTCATGTCTTATTTTTGCCATAGCCATTTCACACGCATGAAAACAGAGGCATGAATAAAATGGCCAGGAAGCTTCTCCGTGCTAGGGCTGGACACAGGAACCCCAAGACCTGTCTCCTGTCCTTCCCTCAAAGTCTGCGGCCCCAGAAGTGGAAAGGAATGGCGCCTGAATGGTGGAGTTCATGTCACTCAATCGTATGGCCCTGTTTCTCCAGGGCTGCATGCCACACTGCCATATCCACCCCACGACCAGCAGGTCACATCAGACTTGCAGGCTGCGTTCCCATTTAATTACTAAAGGACTGACAGGAACTTGCAGGCTTTGCCTGGGACTGTACTTCTGTCCCACCCCATAGTTTCCTTGTGTGCGTGTGATCACAGCTGTACTACCCAGCAAAACCTTACATCAGGTGAGTGCGTGTTGGTGACAGGCTAGCTGCAGACTAACCAGAAGGCTATTTTTTATGCAAGAAGGTCAGGATGTGATCTAAGGAGAAGGAGGAGGTGTGATGGGACTCATGAATTTTCCTTCTCCCAGGAGCACATAAAATGATGGCTGATCTTAGCAGGCACTGCAGGGAATGAAGTAATCAAAAGTATGACTGCAAGGTAGTGTAGACAGACTCTAGGCTGTCTGTAAACTGAATATTAGCCTGGGTGCTACTAGCTATGTGGCCACGACAGTGTGGAGCTTAGCTTGCACAGCTGAAGTGTTTATCCAGCTTGTCGGGAGTTTTTCTGCAGCTGTGCTAAGCTTGGTGGTGCTCCAGCACTGCAGGAGGCTCTTCAGCCCCAGACAGGTATGCCCCCTCGATGTTTTTCCAGTCCCAAATGTCACCGTGGCATGCCCACCATGGGTCAGGTCTGGGATGCAATGCCCTGTTGATATTACTGGTATATCTTTGGCGTCTCTAAAAGGAAATTTAAAATTCAAGCATTTTTATTGCTGCCTCATCAGTAAATTGACCTAGTAGGTAGCTAACGCAAAGGCCGGGCAGAGGCTGGCATTCGGGACTGCCTCTACCAGCTCTCAGAAGAGTTTTGCCGTGTGCTAGCAGAGCAGGAGCTTGTGAGTCTGACCAGCAAGGAGGGTCCACTTCCAGTACAATAGGAAGATAATCAATCATGCTACTAGCTTTTGTCTTGGCAAAGGTATTTAGCTATCAGCCAGCTGGTTAGCTGCCTCAAGGCCACCTGCTTGACTGAAAAATAGAGAATCAGTTTCTTTCTCTTGCAAAGGGAAGTAGGGAATATTGACTTGTGTGATAATTTTAGGTGGATGATTAAATTTGGCCTCTTAGGCCCCAGTTGAAAATTCAATTCAGATGACTAGTTTTCTTTTCATACACTGCTGAGCAATCTTGTGTTCTGCCACCACTAATGTTCCTGATGTTGATTGTCCTTTCACTTTAACAAAGTGCAGAAATGCCCAGCCTGCTCTCTATTTCCTGTGGCTTTGGGCTATCAAAACATAATGAGAAGGCTGCTTTTGGCTTAAGTTAAGGATACAGAATCTTCCCTGAGACAGACTGACTGTCTACCCCCGTAAAGTCACATATTGACGTTGTAATGGGTGCAATGAATAGTCAGGTCAGAAGGATCATAACTTTTCTACTGACTTAGGTTGTTTTCGAACATTCCAGTTAAAGCTGCCCAGGTCTTGGACATATATTTCCTGGGGAAAAAAAAAACAAACCAAAACCAAACTGGTGTGAACTTAGTGCTGGAACAACCTCCATGAATGCTAGGACCGTAGGATAAACCCCTCTGTAAACAGGTGTGAGTGAGGTAGGAAAGAAAAGGGTGAGAAAGGGGAAACAGAAGAGTATTCTATTCTGTTGTATGCTCCGATGGATATACATATACCAAGGAGTCCAAATATCAATGTGAGAGCAATGCTCCTGAAATACAGCAAAACTGAATGCCGGTGGAGGCAGCTGATTGCCTCAGAGCAAGTTTTGCCATGTGACATGCTTTCCTTATTGCTTGGTGCTGCTGCATAGACTAATAATACATGTGTTTGATACCCAGAGAAAAATCAAATTGCAGCTTTAATGGGTAGTGCTATTATGCATATTATTTACAGTGTGACCCTGTTTTCCCTAGGATCACCAGACTGCTGCCTTAACTAATGTTAAGTAAATCGTTAGTGGAGAGTGTATAGATTTGCTGCACCAGATCTTATCTTTTTAAGAAGTCTGTTCTTTCAAAAAGCATAGGGATTCACTTAAGAAGGCTCCACTGTTTCAAGCACAACTTATTTCCCTCAGTTAATGAATGCAGGCACTCGGAAAGTGCTTTCGGGTGACAGATTCAAAGAAGAGTGCTCATATCATAAAGTGATCCTGAACAGTAGCAAAGGCTTCTGAAGAAAAGAGAACATAAAGGGCAGTTTGGAGTGCGTTACCCAAAAAGTAGCATTAGGAAGTGAGCTTCTGATTGCTGAAGATACACTGCTGGATGGTTTTAATGGGGCTAGAATACAGCTGAGTTTGGGTTTAACAGATAAAGCGGATATAGATAATAGGATTAGGAAATAAGAAAAAGATAAATTCATACGCTGTAAAGCAAAGGCCTTTGCCCTTAGCAATGCTTTCTTGTTCTGAAAGCAAGAAGTAGATGACATTTCAAATATTGTCTCAAAAGAAGGCAAGGGCTATGCAATATCTTTAAGCTGAGCAAGGGTGGGGAGGAGGCAATCTGCATTGCCTTGCAAAGGTCATATTTATTGCCTTTAAATAGGTACATTTGAAAGGTGTATTTATGCAGCAAGCAAAGGTGTGATTACAGTACAGGTAGCTATAACGTAGATTTAATTCTGCCAGCCATAACCTCTCTAATGAAATTGTGCAGAGCAGGTTTTAGTATGCAGTGTGCAACTGGAGGATAAGCCCTGCAGCAACCTTGTACACATGCTCCAGTTGCTAGGTGGTGCCACTGCATCTTCATTAGCATTCTTATCTAATGACGGCCAATACCTGTAGCAATCACTTTGCTTGTATCAAACCTGTATTTTGCATTGGCATAAACTATACAAGGAATGGGAAGATATAGACTGCATCGCCGTATCTCTAATGAAAGATGAAACCACTTAATTTCCCTCTTCCAGCCTTTGAACTGAGCTGAAAATAAATCTATGTCTGAAAGAAAAAATGCACAAGTGAATAAAATTAATTGTGGGTTATAGCAAACTGGACAGATTATTATAATACATTACAGTATTGCCTTTTTCGTTACTGGTGGTGCCAGAAAGTTGCATTTAGTATTTTGCCTGATGCATCACAGGGTATATCACAATCATCTGACATGCAATATAAGACTTTAGTCATTAGGAGTGAAAACTAATGGATAACAACATACAGGAGGAGACAGCTGAATTGTTACCAATTTGTGTAGAGATTTTGCAGCTGCAATAAATACTCTGATAGGAGTATTTATGACTACTTGTTACAGAATGTGAGCTTACTTTAAATGTAAGTGCAGTTTCTAAGATTTGTAGGTGGTCAGCCAGCCCTCTTCTGTGTAATGCTGGAGAACAGTCATCAGGGGGAGGCTATGGTTATCATGTTTTTGTAGTGCACAAGCCCCTAATGGAAATGAGCAGAAATCTGGTCATGTAGTCTGACAGACCAGTCTTATTTCCCAGGGAAATAACTAAGCCATTGTTATAGGAACAAATAATAAAACACAAACAGCTAAAGCAATACAATTATATGACTGTACAGTGGAGCTGAAAAGGCAAGCCTGGCCTGCTCAGTACTGGCACACAAACTTTTAAACCACTTCCAGTCTAATTCCAGTCTACATTATCAGCCATTAGCATGATGACTGTGTGTGGGATTATCTTTATGAGTTAGGAATACCTTTCCGACAGCCTTGGTCTGAACCTCTCCTTTGGTGCTGTTACCATGCTTTTTCCCCTGTCTGTGTGTGGAGCCGGTGAGCAGCCCTGTGCCACTGGCTGGTGCTGGAGAATAACGGCAGCTCCTCACATCGCTTCAGAAAGGCATCACATATTTTACAACATTTGGGTAGAATGGGGAGATTTGGTAATCAACTTCCCTGGGATTCCCTGAATCATATGTAGGATTTTCAGCTCTGCCTGAAAGATCCAGCTGTCCTAATGAAAGTGATGACATGATAAGAATGGGGATGATGCATTTGATTTGGAATGTTACTTGGTTAGTTGAATGTAAGCAGAGAGGCTGTGACAGGAGAGCCTGCTTCTCTAAGCTAAGGGCACAAGAATGTATTTGCAGTTGCTAAATTGTCATGTTATGAATTCTACATGTCGTTTTCCCCTGGCTGCCATTTTACCAGTTCTTGCTTAACTTTTGTCAGTTTTTGTATAAGGACCAGTTGATTTACTTTCCTTTTCCCCCCTCCTTTTCCTTTTCCAGATGCCTAAATAAACAATAAACATTTTCCTTTACTTGTGCTGAATGTTTCGCCCCAGCTCAGATTGTAACCAAGCCTGGCACTGGGGTTTACCAGGACTGCAAGAGAAAGAGAAGTCAAAGCGTATTGAATCTTTTCATAAGGGCTGGTCACAGCCAGTAACCATGAGGATGGGCAGTCCTCGGTAGACACCCACTTTCTGGCAGTGGGCAAGGGAGAAGGCAAGGCAGAGCCCTTTCTGCTGTGGCTGAGACAGTTGCACATTGCCATCGGGTACGGTTACGGAGATGGGAGACAACCTTCACTGGAGACACAGCAGGGCTTAGAAACTGAAGACTGGGGAAACCAAAATCTGTTAAGGATACTCACTGTTTCCTGATTGAAGTTCCTCTAAAAGAAACTCAAGCAGATAAACAAGCCAAGAACCCACCAGACAAGAAAAATATACTCATGCGTACTCACTTCACATATGTCATTAACCACTTGAAAGAAAATCTACTGAGTTTCCTTACAGCAAAAGAGCGTATGTCTGGGGCTCAGCGAACTGAAGCCACAGTTCATGTAACAGGATTGGACAGTAACAAATTTTGGTCAGTAGGGCATTCTTTCTTTCTGAAATAGTTTTTAAAACAAATGGGTTTTACGTAATATTTTAGGTAAGAAAGTAATATTTTGGGATTTGTAACCAGCAGCCAGTTGTATTTTATTTTTACTGTCATACGTGCTGGGAGCACAGCGCAAGCATTTTCTCTCTGCCGCCCAATAGGTGTTGCTGGGGTGAGGATGATGGATGCTGCAGTACCCAGGTCTGAGGAAGACTGTGCGATTCCAATCTCGAGATTGTCATGACGAGACAGGATTAATTCCCTGCCCTCTTCTCATTACAATTTGCAGCACTAGAATGAATCTGTTTCATACCACAGCGTGCTCGTGTTGCAATCTTCATCTCAGGCTCTGGAACAAGCAAGGAGAGCAAAAGGAAGACAAAATAGTGACAAATGTTGCAAGGAGTCCTTATGACCGATACAATAATGTGAGGAAAAAAAGGGCCTGCTCCATGTGGGAAATTCGTGTGGAGCATGCAAACGACACATTAACCTAATTAGTATGGTAAGAGATGTGTCTAAGGTTAGATTGGAAATGTAAAGACCCTGACAAGGCTGACTGCTGGAGGATCCTCTGGGAATATCAGGTATTTTTGCTTCTCTGAGGGAAATCCGAAAAGACCTTTTTTAACAAAGAGCAGAATAAAGACCAGAATCTTGGTGTGTAGAAAAAGAACTTTTGGGTACAGGAGAGAAATACACATCCTCCGTCCTCTGAGTATTTTCACCATGTCTCCTGTCGCAGACCAGCTCAGTTGCCTGGTGTGGAAGCAATGATGAGAGTTCAAGTTTATGCAGACAAGGACTTGGGGTGAAACTCCGAGGGTAGAAGAGGAGGGACATGAGAAGCATGTGGGTAGAAATTGAAGGAAAATCTTTGCACAGCATCGTCTGAAGCAGCAATGTTGCATTTGCACAACTCTGGTGGAAATTTCACCGAATCACTTAGGTACCACGTTTGGGAAGCAGTCTGTGCCAATCCTAGGTACAGACTGAGGCAGCGAAGCAAGGTAAGACAGCTTAGTCTAGGTGGAGGATAATCCTTTTTCTTTTTCTATTTATGCTGACCTGCAGCTGAGTAATTGTCCATCAATATGGAGTTTGATTGAGTTGGCATTTTGAACCCCCTTTGTATGCTTTTTTGCTTCAAGAAATATTAAAGTCTAGATAAAATTGGAATAGCTGCCTGGTAATGAGATCATTATATATAAATACTGAAGTGCTCACAGGGGGTATAATGATTCCTCAGCCCAGGTATGCAGCACATAACTATTAACTACTAAGCACAGCCTGCCTTAGAGATATGTTTCCAGTGCTAACACACATAAACCCCTTCAGCATAAAGTTCAAGTCACAGAATATGAATGACTGGGAATATGTTATTTACAGTTTGTGTTAGGAGGTGGAATGAGCTGGGGCTGGTTATTTCCTTTTCATGTGGAGTTTTAAAGAATTCTGATTGACTGAAAAGACAAAGAAGCAAGAGAGGGAGATGGTAAAGGACGAAAACCATATCAACTCGCTGTGTGAAGTCAGCTTCCTTTCAACAGCCATCCCCTTTGCACAGCATCAGGCATGCTGTAGGTAATTAACAGTTAATAACAGTACCGCCTGAGATGGATCTGTGGTGAAATGTGCTGCGAAGCCTGAGTCCCTCCTGCCTCTGAGCAGCAGAAACGCTTGGTGCACGGTGCTCAGTGCTCGTGCCTGGCCACGGGCCGGGGCAGAAGCTGCCCCTCCTGCGATTTGGGGTTTGCATGTGGAGCCAGGGGATGCCCCTGGCTGCCGTGCTTGGGAAGCGGCTTTGATTCCCTGATCTGCTACGCGTTTTGTAAGCAATTTTGTCTCTAGCTTATAAATGGGGAACTTGAGGTAAAGGGAGAGAGAGACCGAGCCGGTGTGCATCCCTCTCCTTGAGTCCTCACCTCTGAGATAAAACCATCAAAACTGCCTCAGAGAGCGTGAAGGCAAGTGCATTAAAGATTGTGAGGTGTTGAGGTATGAGGATGAGGGGGGATGAGTAAATACTGATGACAGATTCATTGCTTCTTATATCTATACGGAGAGGATAGGGCTGATGAGAGTAACAGGCAGCTCTGGACTTGTTACCGTGGCTTATATGCTCTGTCTCCACTGAAATCACCTGAGTTACAGCTACTATACAAGTAACAGATAGTCCTTGTGCTCTTCATAATAATGAGAGAAAACATGCCCTATCAAAAAAACATATGTCAACTGCATGCAGAAAAGCTGCAGGAGAGGCATTTTCTGTTGAGATGCTTGCTTTAGTGACCTTATGTAGGTCCATATGTTGAAGCTGAAATCCAAATATGCCTTGGAGCTTCAGAGTTTCTGGTTATCATTTCGCTGCACCAAAAGACAAATTTGGGATGTAGTGTTTGCTCTCTGCCACAGAGGCTCTGTACGATATCCTGTGTGTATTTTCCCCAATGTCTAGGATTATTTTTTTTCCTGATTTGATAAAGCAAACTGTCTTTGTATGTGTTAGAACAAAACCATTCCTGGAGAAAATGGATAAAGTATGCATCTAAGTTGCTTGACTTGCCTTGACAAGCCTTGTCATACCAGTAAAATAGACAGCTGCCTAGAATAACAAACTAGCAGAGGTACTTGGATGACTAAAGGCAGGGAAGGGGAAGACATCTGTCTGACTGTCTTGAGCTGCCAAACTCCTACACCCAGCCCTAGAGACTAAGATCCTGCTGTCACTGTCAATATAAAACTCTTTAGCCTGGCATTTAATGTGCCTTAACCTGGAAAGCTATATTTAAGCTAATAATCCAAATTTTTTTGTATGTGTGAACTAAGTGGATTTTAGGATCACTTGCAGCTGCCTGGCATTATGGATGCAGCATGAATTTGTGTCAGCAATCTCAAAGGGCTCATAGGACTCTGCTCCTCGAAGGGAGATGCTGTCAGTCCACAAAAAGAAATAATAAAAAAAAAGAATTGTAGTGGCCTGTTCCAGGTGGTGTGTCCCGCTACAGTGGTAACACAGGTACAGCCACCGCGAGCTGCATGAAGGGAGGGACTGAAGAATATTAAGGGATGCTTTGTAACTTCAGAGAAATCAAAAAGGCCATGGCTTTTTCATAACTGAATCTTGAAGGGTTTTCTTCTCTTTTAATTTTGTTTTTATTCCTTTTTATGCTATCTCAGACCTTCTCAGTGGACCCGCTTCAAAGTCTGAAAAATGAACTTCACCCCTTCTGGCAAAGGCTGGGCTGGGCCAGCAACAAAGCTTCTTTGCTTCTGTCTGTATGCCTAAAGCTCCGTTAAAATATAAACCCACATCAATGGGTTAATGGGTCATTAAAGCATTCTGCTTTTCTTCTTCTGTCTATTCTGGAAAGCTTTGCAGAGTTAATTAGGCTACTGTAAGGATTAGGAAATGACATTTTGTAGCATTCCCCTGGCAAAGTGCCATCTGAGGCCACCGCAGCACATCCTGTACCCTTTCTGCCAAGCCGATACCTTTTCCTCAGCTGCCATCCCGTTCACCCATCGTGGCGTAGGGGTGAACTGCCCTGGCTCTGAAGAGCTAACACACCCCGTTACGCTTGTGTACCAGTACTCAAGTCTTGGTTTCACAATGCAAGAAACTCTTCATTGTGCACTCAGTTATCAGTTTCTTCTTTCCTTCTTGTGGCTTTATATAAGCTTCATAGATGATTTACTAAAAAATTAGGGTTGCTTACTTTGTTAATCCCTTAATAGACCTTCCCTTTTGTTCTCCTTTCTCTTTGAGGGAGGTTTGTATTGCCACAGAACAGCTGCAGTGGTGCCTGCCTTGTTTTTGTTTGTATGTTTATTTGCCTGACATTGTCCCAAAATTAATTGTAAGGGAGTTAAATGGTGTGAGGGGAGTTCACTGGGATTAAACTGTGAAGAGATTTCAGAGTCATGTATTTAGCTTCCCTTGCCTGGTGGAGGAACTGGGGTCTTAACATGCAAACAACTGCATTCCAAGTAAATTAAAAGCCACTATCTGACCTATGCTCATTATAGAGTTAAAATGTGGCCTATCATCACCACAGCACTTTCTGGTCTTCTTTGCAGCCACAGAGTTTTAATGTGTCTATTTGGCTATATAATTTATTATCCTCAGGGCTTCTCAGAAACAATCCATTTGGCTGAGACAGGGTCATGAGACCTAGACCAGTTTTGTGCTATTGCTCTCCTAGTTGGTCAATAACTTTTGAACTGTTGACCATCTAGCAATTGGCAAAGAAAGGTCCCCTGACCCTGTGAACTAAAAATAGATCAAGCTCTCCAGAAGGTAAATCTAAAGCTTGAAGGACATTTGGAGGAAAAGTGCTTTTAAAATTGAGATATTTAGATATTATTCCACACGTTGTAGCTTCTAGGGCTTGCTTCTTTGCTCTCTGCTTGCTTTATGGGATTGCCAGACAGATTACAGAAAAGAGAAATTGTAAAAATAAATAAATAAAAATCAAATCATCATGGAAATAAGAATAAATAAAAATACTTGCAGATACTTCCACGGAAGTCAGGCAGCATTTTCAAGGCTGTCCTGACTAAAATGAGATTTTAAAGTTGATATGACTGACAGTAGCTATATAAAAATAGTTGAGGAGAAATGTCACTTGTATTAATCCAAGATGGAGGTGGGGGCTCTTTCCATTGGTGTTGCAATTGTCCATGACAGGGAGAAAGCAAAAAATACTGACATGCAGTATAAAAGTATTTTTTTAAAGTGGCAGATGAAAATGTCTACAGCCCGGACTTTAAATTTCTCAGGGAAAGGTTGTCTCCTTTATCACAGTGGGGATACTAGATGCCAGTGCTGATCCCTGCTATTAAAATTGCTCTCCCTTTTCTGATTTTGCTGTCTTCTGCTGTCTTTTTCTCTAGAAGTGAGGCAAAGTTCTTCTGCCCCAGATGGTTTTGTGTGGTTTGTGCTTGGGTACAGATAGGACTGTCCATCACAGCTGCCATTTCCCTTTTTTCCCTCATTTATTGCTTCTTTGGGAGGGATAAGATCCAGCCAGTAAAAGTTTTGCCTTATTGCTGAATAAGTCTGGCTCAAACAGCATCACCTCGCCTCCTGAAGGGAAGGGAGCTTGTGCTGCATGTGCTACCCCTGTCTGGCCTGGTGGGGAGAGGATGGGCTGTTTGGGACCCGTTTCTGTTCTCCATTTGGGTAATATTCCCCCATTCACCAAATTCTGAGTGTGACTAGCTTCAAATTAAGAACATGTGTTTTTTCTTATTAGCAGGACTGCTAGTGAGGGACTGGGATTCTGCTACAAAAAATACATGCTTGGAGAGTAAGAGTTCCCCATGCTATTTGCAGCAAGATCTTTCTTTTATTTAAGGCTTTCAGAAATGCATTGTGTAGCTGGAATAGTGCTCAGACTGTCAGGACCCTTCTTGGCAGAAAACCCAATGAAACCTCTGCCACTGACAGCCTAAAATACATTTTCTTTTGGTCTCTGGTAAGCATGGCTGACCAGTTGCAAAAGCAACGCACCAAATATTCACCTGTTGCATCAGTGTAAGACTCATTGGGATGAGTAGAAGCTCTCTTTTCCCCCATTCCCGAACGAAAACCCTTGCTGCCTCCATGAGGGGGAAGAATTCAGAGCAGGATTTGACTTCCCTGCAGCTGTGCTGGCAGCAGCAGCAACCGAGGCCCCCTTTGAACAGGATGGGACTGCAGTGCAAGAGGCACCCATTTGAATTTGCAGTTCTTTCTTTCCTCTCCCCATGGGCTGCCGTCAGATGAAAGCTGCATCGCAGGCCGTGGGTTGCACGTGAGGATTTCTCTGAATTAATTTCATTTTTTATTTCCTGCCTTTGAAATGCCTTTTGCTTGAGATGAACTAGGTAGCAGTGCTCCTGTGCCTGCTGTAGGGATGAGCAGAGATGGCTGCTCAATACAATTCCCTCCTCCCTCTCCCCCCCAGCCCTGTTTTGTCTGCTTTGTATTAGGATCTGAATGTCTTTGTTTTCTCCTAAAGCATCCTAGCAGAGTAGCGGGATGTGTTTTGGCAAATGCAAAAGCCAATAGTCATTGAGCCCCCGATAATCTCCTCTGCTCTGCAGAAGTATGCTTTCACTCATCTGCTTCTCCATGAGGTAAGAAATGAAGCTATTACTTTCTAGGCATAAATTAGCATTTGTAACAATGCACTACAAAAGACGTAATGGAAGTGGCACTGATTATAACCTTGACAGGGCACCCAAGAACACCCAAACCATCACTGATCGGATAATGAGCTGGACAAACCATTTATTTCAGTGATTCAGGCACCTCTTCTGTCTTTGGTCACAGATTTCCAAACGACCATGGTGACCGTTTGTTAATTATGCACCCCTCACTCGGTAATTGTCCCATTTAACTACCCACCATCAGCTTGCAAGTGAGGTCACATCACACAGCCTATTTTTTTAAAAAAACAGAGGCAGCCAGGGTAGGTAGCTACCCGTAGGCCTGTGAAGCACCATTTCATGCACCTGCACACGTTAGTATTGTAAGAGCCGGGCTGCAGCGTTTTACAGCCTGCCCTGGCCAGGCCAGCCCCACCTGGGGCCTCCCCTGCCCTCCCCAGGGCCCCATTTCAGGCCGGCCCGGAGGGCCCTGAGGCTTTTGGGGATGCTGGGTCTGGCCCTGCAGGGCTGGGCCGGGCCTGCCTGCTGCGTGATGGTGTCTGGTGGGTGGGAGAGGGTTGAGAAAAGGTGGGCTCTTCCTCCGAGGAGATGGGGTCTGGGGCAGGGGCCTTGCGGTAGGGCCGGAGGAGCGGCCTGGCCTGGCCTGGCCTTCCTCCTCTGGCGGCGCACGGAGGAACACCTCTTTCTGGCAAAGAAAACGCAAGGCTGGGGTACACCCAGGATGTTTCCAGGCATTCTTCTGTCGAAATGAATCTCAGACAATAAGCTATCACTAAAATATTCCTAGCTGCTGCCATTCTTGAGCAGGCAAGGCCGCGGTGGGAGCCGGGGTGTTTGGCTGGTGGAAGGCAGCGGGGCTGGGCTCGGCGTTGCAGGCAGATACACTCACACGTGGCTTGTCTTTGAAACAGGGCAGGAAAGGCCACGTCTCCGTAAGAGACCAAGTACGACTGACTTACAATTATAAACATCTGAATAGTAGACCCGAGCAACACAAGTTGCCCGCTGAATTTCAAATGCCAGCTTAGCTGTTCATTTGACCATCTTTAACTGAAAAACATCCTGAAAGTTATTAATGTTGAATAACATGAAGTTATTCATACTGATTTTTTTTTTTTTTTATGATTCCCTCATATCGCATTGGGTTTGTGCCTTGGTTTACTGCCACTTTCAAAGGCTGTGCTCATCTCTGCAGATTGCCGGGGGGCAAGCCTTGCTGAAAATAGACATTTATGTGTGAGCTTACCAAGACATGGAAAAGTCAGTCTTATTCCACCATGCAGGGCAATGGCTTTCAAATACATCCTGCTGAATGCATGGAAGACCAGAGTCCCTTCCCACTTGAAGAAGTAGTAATATGCTGGACCTGAGGCATTTTAGGGAGAAAAGTATCTACTAGTACTGTTATGTAGTATTACGGCAAAGGAATACTGAACAAAGAGGTCTTATAACCCTGGCAATTATATAGAGAGCAACTAGTAGAAATATGTATGAAATATAACTTACAGGTGTTGTTCTACAGGTGCTACTCTACAGACCAGTACTCGACCCTGCCGTTACTGAACTGGAAGCAGATGTATGACAGCAGTGGGTAACTCCAGTCTGCAAGAACCTCTGGTCCTGAGACACTCCATGAGTGCCTGGGTTTCTTCAGGCAACATCTGTGATACCCAGATACATGTCTTCAAAAAAGCAGGTAGGTTGTATGATTAATAACCTGCCATTAATGTCCTGGATATTAATGTTTGTAAAGTAGTCTGTATACTCTGTGTAACGTTCAGAAGTTTAATACGCTAAACCAAAGCTAAATGGAGGCACAGCCTGTACATCCCCTCCAGTAATCCATGGTATTGGTTTCTTTTTACAACTAGTCATCACCATAAAAAGGATTATTCATTATTCCAAAGTGTGCATTTTCTGTTGCAAAAGGGCAAGAAATAGAGAAACACAGTATTCCTCCCCACCCCTGTATAGTCAGAGCTTTATTTTAGGAATGAAGATCTGTAAGTATGTGAGCGAAGACGATCAAGGATACTTATCTATTCAAATGGCCTAATTGGCCAAACACTTATCTTTTGTATCTGAAGTAGGAAGAACATCTCTACACGGAGCAACTTAAGTAATAATCAAGTGTATCAGTTAAATTGAGTGTCATAAACAAGGTGATGAGGTACTTTAATAATGATAGTATATCATAGGTTGTTAAAAGATTTTCTCTAACATATGCCTACTAGAGCTATAGGTACATATGTAATATTGAAACCATTGATACCAGACCATGTCTGGCATTCCTTGGTGTGGCACATTAGATATCATGACTTTTGGGTGGAAAGGGGTCTTTCTATTAAATAAAAGGAAATCTTACAATGTACAGTAACTGGCATATGTACCATTTGCGTTAAGTGCAACTGACAGCAACTGGTGTAAGCAGCACAAAATGCGGCATTCTAGCTTTACAGCAGTGAGAGGAGGCTGGCTATTCACACAGCTCTTCAATCAAAGCAGCAAGGACTTGACTCCTCAGCATTAATGGTGCAGCTAGTATGTTTTTCTGCAATGAAAGGTCATTTTCCCTCTTGGGAGAAAAACATTAAAAGTGTTTTTTTCTCTTAAAGAAAGTGAACGGGATGGGCATAACCTTTAAGGATGACATTATGCCTTGGACCACATACCTGCGGTAGGAAGCAGTCACTATGGGGGATTGATTCAAATATGCTAGGTGCCTTTCTTCTCCAGAGCGGATGGGTGAGAAATGTGAGAGGACATTGGAGTAAAGAGAAGAGTAAAGACTCCTTTCCTTACTGGCCGCAGAAGGTAGTGTGAGGCAGCAATAAACCACTATCCCTTACTACAAAGTTGAAGTCAAAGAGAAACTGCGCGAGGGCACATCTGAGGGCAAGGTTACTCCTTCATGCGGTATAAACACATCACACTTCGGCAGCTTAGATGCTGGAAACAGGCTAGCTGCAGCAATATGGAGACCTGAGCTGACTAATTTACTTGCAGAGTTCTGTGCTGCTGTAACTAGGGGGGCTCCCAGTTGAATCATTTTTTGGTGAGATAGATGATTGCATCTGCTGATTCAGCTTGCTAGCAGGGCTTCCAGATCCTGGCGTTAGGTTGTGGCAGGTACAGTGGTAGTTCCCCTGTGTATTAGTAAGACAGAGGTGGCTGGTTAAAAGATCAGATTAGTCGTTGCTTATGGTGAGAGTTATGAGCACTTTCCTCTCTCCTTTTTTGTAGGTATAAAATGACTTTTTCCATTTTTCTTATACTTGACATTGCAGGGTCTTGGAACACATATGGCCAAGCCCTCAAAAATGATCTTTAAACCTAGGGGAACAATCAAGGTTGTTAACACAGCTGTGCATATTCTTTGGGATATAACATGTACATGTCACCATATGAACTCTTACATGAAAACTAATCCTAATGAAAATAAACTCTACAGCCTATTGATTTGGATGAAGAATTACAGCTTGTATAAGCATACGAATCTAAGAACGAGACTATCAATTTGTGTAAAACGGTATGGTTACACTGAATTCAGTCTGCATTCACCAACTGACACTAGCTGAGGGTCTAGCCCTAGCTTTTTGCAACAATGAGGGTATGAAACCTTTGGCACATAAATTTGGGACGTGACTTTAAAGTGGTTAAAGTCTTTGAAATGTCTGATCTTGAAGTTCATCACTGATGTCTCGTTTTGAAAGATCAGCCCTTTTTTTTCTTCAGTTCCTTGTAATTAAAGCTCCTTTTGTGATTGCCATATGTTCTAAACCAAAGCAATTTTCTGCTCTAAATTCTTTTGAATAGTTTTTAGTCTTTGTTTTGATTCTTAATTTCCTAAAAATGACAACAGTATCAACAAAGAACAACTTACATGAATCCAAAGAAAGGTGCTAAATCAGAAGCAAGAGATTTGTTGTACAGTACATCAAACGCCATGTGAGAGGTTTCCCACAGTGTGTGATCCTGCAGCTGCTCTGTGTAGGCAGAGCTTGTTTTCAATAACAAGCGTGCACAGAGCAGTGTGTTTTAAAATATAAACCCAACAAACCAACAATGAATCAATAATTAAAATCCCATGCATCAGTTTCTAGTTGGAATGAAAATGAGATGAGTTTGTTTTATCATTTAATATACTTCTGGAAGGCAGTAGATACTTACAGTGATGAGGGAGTTATTAAAAATGGGGAGAGACTAGAGTATTGACTCTGAGGTTTCTAGTGATGGTAGGATTTGGCTTATACTTGTAAGTCAGATGCAAGCCGATAATAGTGCAGGCATAACAGTTACGTTTGCCTGTAAAACACTTAACTATGGAAAGTAGCAATTAGGGCCAATACAACATTGGTTTCAGTAGAGGACCTGAAATGTACCTCCTGAGGCCAAAGAATGGAAAATAAGCGTGCTGGTACAAGAGTTTGTTGCTTGTTAATCTCAGGCTCTTATCTACATTGTTTGCTTACCCCAGGTGGGTGAGGTATAGGGTGAAGAGAAGGGCCTCTGGTGCCTCCTGCTCTTGCAGAGCTGTATTCCTTTTGCAAAGCAGAAGGCAGCAGTGCAGTCTTTGCATGCCTGGAATTAGTTTTACTGTCACACATAGGTATTATTTACATTGAAATGAGAACAAATCATGGTGTGTGTGCGTGGGTGAGAACGAGGGTGTGTCTGTGCATGCAGCTGCATTAGGTCCCATGCTTATCTCTTTACCTTCGGGTTCCAGGGAGGTGGTGTGGTGTGTGGACCCTGCTGGCTGGTGGAAAGCTTCTGGCTTCTTCTTAACCTGTGTGTGCTCTCAGCCTTTGAATTTTGTTTGACACAAGTCTCTCGCAGAATTGATGGAGTGCATTAAGCTGTTTCCAGGATGTCAGAGGGGTCTTTGATAGAGCTGATCTTCCTAATTCTCTAGTGACAACACGAATGACAGATGATACTCAGAGGAGCCCCTTCTTCATCTCCAGCCACAGTGACCTCCAGTGCAGTTGCGCTACGCAGAGCCACAAGGCATGGCGGGGGCAGCTGTGCTCCTAGTGTGGCCCCAGGCACCCCACAGTGGCACCTGCACAGGCAGGCGCAAGGTGGACCATGATGGGACAAGGGGCAGAGCTGCAGCTGCCCTGCTCCTTCAGTTGCTTTGCAGATTTGTTAAGCTGTCACAGAAAAATAGCAGTCTGTAACCTCAAGGCTGCAGCAGCAATCTGGGAGCTGCTCAGAGTGACTGAGTTTTATAAACAACGGTCCACAAATACACTGCATCTCACACTTGACATCTATTCTGTTTGGCCTTAAGTATTGGTTAAAATAATACAGGGATTTATTAAATGTTGTTTGCAAGTTTCACATCCCCTTTTTTTGAAAGCTGCAGTGCTTGGGCAGCTGCTTTTCAGACTTTGTAGGCTGAGCTGCTCCTGTTTCAAATGTTTTGCTAAAAGCAGAGCAAGTTGGCTGACAGGCAGATTAAAAGACACTAGAGAAGAAAAAGGAAGTGAGACCAAGAGAGCAACTGGCTGCAGAGTTGTCACCTGTAGTGCTTCTAGATCCAAAACCCCACTTAGAGTCACTGTCTACCAAGACTCTGTCTACTTGGAGGCTACCACAGCTTCTGGCTGCTGCTCCTTCTGGTTACAGCTCCCCCAGCCTATGTGGGTGCTGGACTTTTCTAGGCAGGCAGAGAGGACAGCTGGCTGCCTTGCTGTTAGTCACCAGTTCTGCAATTAATGGCTGGATAAGTATAGTAATGCGGTGCCACTCTATGCAAATGAATGACATTTAATGAAATGCAAGCTGATGAAAATGAGCATCAGCAGAAGGATCCTTTCAGGTTTAATTTCTTGTCTATCAGCTTGGGCCTGCGAGTATGAGTGTGCTAGCGACAGTGATTCAAACCCTGATGCTAGCAGCTCAGCAGAACTGCTCAGATGCTGGAGAAGCCATAGCTACCCTAGTCCATGCCTGTGCTCTTGCACAGCCAGTTGCAAAGGTCTGGGTGAGGCAATTTGTCCCTCTCCTGTTCCTGTGTTGCCAAGGTAGCTCTTTCTGATCTCCTAAATGATACCCCACTTGATACTGGTGGCACAGAACCAGAGCTGGGGCGCAGCCAGCTGGGGTACCTATAGCTGCATCTCCTCATCCTGGCATATTCCCGATTCCTGTTCTTGACCTGGCACCAAGTCTCATGTTTCCTGCCAGGAGCCACCTTTGAAAGACCAAAACCCAGACCTTACAGATATTTTGCAGTCATTTCATACTGGCCAAGCCAGCATAAATACGAGAGCAATAATGAATTCTGCCTAAAGCTACTGGAAGAGCTTAAGCTGATGGTGTTGCTGAGCAGATGACGTCAGGAGCACCAGGTTGACATATCAGACCAAATCCTGTTTTGTTACTTCAGTGGTTTCAGTCTGGAGGGTCACATCCAGCTGCGGTAAGGAACATCTACAGTTCCCCAGCCTGTAACACCTGAGCCCTTGACAATCTGAACATATTTTTACCAACACAAATATTATGAAGCAAAAAAGTGTTATGTCTCCCATTTTACAAGTCCAAAGCAGAGAGGTGCTGAAAGTCCTGGTCTTAGGAAAATGGTTGCAATTTTAGCTTTTGTTCTAATTCTCAGTCCATCGTAAGACAGGATAAAATGCAGTCTAATCTAATCTATAGTTTTGTAGATTTTTTTAAAAAGCGAATTTTTTTTTTTTTTTGTTCTGCAGTTAATGTTTTAATTGGAATTAAACTTCAAATTAACACTAGAGGATCTGAGAGAATGACCCATGGTTCTTTGCTCCCTCTGCTGGCTCAGCAGCTCATTGCATTGCCAGCTGTCCTGCGTCATTAATTTTGAAGAGGATAAAAATGGAAGTGGTGTGGCATGTCCAACATTGCAAATAAAAACTGAAATCATTAAATAATCCCATTGTGCCAATGGCTTGTTGAGTATAGGCAGAATGACAAGGAGATAGAGGGCTATAATTTTTGCTCTTGGTGTTTAAAAAATGTTTTCTACCTTAATGAATGATAGAGGATACTTATAGTAATACAAATGATGTGATCACGATGGCAAGGGAACAGTGTTTGGGCAGTGTTACTTCCTCCTACCTCCCACTACCCAACATTTCCTACATTTTTTTCTGTCCAGGTTGTTAGGTCTGTTTTCTCCCAACACACTTCAAAGTCGCTGCGATTGCACATCCGTCAATGACTGAAATGTGAGTTTCTAATTCCTGGTCTTTTCAGTTGTTGAGTTTTCCTTCCTAAAGACGGGCAGTATACTTCCTTCACTGCAGCCCTTTGAGACTGAGCCTATTCTCAAAGATTTTTAGGAAGTCATTGCCACTAGCTATTCCTTCAACTAGATCTTTAAAAACTGTGGGATCCTTCTAGCACCTGCTTCCTGATTTTATACACTTTATTTTTTTTCCTCCTCTCAATCATTGTATCAGTTCTTTATGTAAATCATCTTTAGCCTTTAATTTGTGGTGTTGTCATGTTTCTTTTTTTTTTTTGCATGTGTGTGCATAGGCATGTAAGACTGAAAATATTAGCTTTTCACACTCTCTGTTACTTTACTTCCCAGCTTGACTACTTGGGTGCTGGAAATTTCTTGAGAGATGCTGTGCACTGTCAGATCCCATGAGCCCAGCTGCAGCTGAACCCCATTAATGACAGTTGGAGCTGCCACGTGCAGCACTTCCCTGGAGACACAGAGTGCCCTAAGGAAGAGCTGCTCAGTTTTTAGTGCTCTACCAGACCATGTTTTCTTAGTAAACCTTCTTTCCCCCTGCCCTTTGCCTGTTAGCAATGTCTGCTTCATTCTGCTTCAGTATTTTCCCCTGCTGGATTTTAATGTGAGAATAATAGCACTACAAGTAAGGAGCAACAGGAGAAATGCCTTTCTCAGCCAGGGCCTGCTCATCTTTGGCAGTGCTGCCTGCCTTCAAATTCCTGATTATCTTCCTTCATTAGTCAGTATATGGGCAAAATTGCCTCACCTTTACCTGCTCTTTCTACTCAAAGATGAGATAGTGTTCTCAGTCTGACCCAAAATGTATTTGATTTCTATTTTACTATGGGAATATTCCAGGAAATTTTAGGAAACAGAATTACCCCAACAGTCTTAGGCATAGTGGTCTGTTGTCTTTATTTGTCACCACAAGGTTTTACACTAGTGCCTCTGTCATGGTTTGGTAGTTAAATGCCTCCACTGTGCAGCTGTGCTCTCTGGAGCCTTCCCTGCAAGGGGGAAGGTCTGATGCACAAAATGTGGAGGAGGCTGATGAAAACGGAGTCTGAATGCAATAATAGGAATATCATAAAGCTGTATGTATTTTAAGGACAACCAGATTCAGGTTTCTCCACAGAAATTTCCAATTATTTCCAGATTCCTATTTTCAACCTTTAGCATTGATGATACATTAGTAAAGAAGAATAATGGAAGTATTTTCCTCCAGTAGCTGAATAAGCTTTGCTCAAATGTAAAAGCCAGAAATATCATGCTAAGGCACAGGGTAGTCCCAGAAAAATCCATAATCTGAAACTTTAGGAGTGCTGAACACAGAAGCAGGAATGTGGGCATGAAAGCAGGTACTCAAAGGGGAGACATACTTAAGTGGCTATCTTGGACATATTGCTAAGATTATCTCACTCCCTCAAAATGTGTTTACCCATTTGGTGTAACTGTAACTGGTGTATAAAAAATGTGGCAAGAATAGTCTATAAAGATGTCATTCTTTCAGTAAAATGGAGCTTTAGGAAACTTGATTAATGATTAATACAGCTCATTAAATAAAAACTCCAGCTGAGTGAGATTATTGGTGAAAAACATTTAAGAGCAAGCTAATCCTCCAAAAAAATTGATATCTAAGAAGCTAAGAGCTCAGCAAAGGAGTAAAAGGTCTAAAAAATTAATTTTTGTCCTTAAGATTATGTATGTTTGGCCATGAAGCCTTCAAGACTTGGACCATTGAGGAGATACAGCTGGACACCTGCAGGAAAAGTGACAGTGTCGTTGTAAAGCATTTGATATTTTTTGAACTACCTTTTCAGAAATAAAAATGAAGCTTATTTTTTTTTGGGAGGGAGGGTATCCCTAATTAATCAGAAAGCTCCACTTTGCAGGTTAACTGCTGTGAGGGCTTTTTTTGTCTAGATCATGGAAGAGTAAAATTTAAGGTAAAATTTCCATTAAGACCCTTCCTCTGCTGGTAGCCTCCTTTTTTCTGGTCCTTTCCTCTAGTAGCCTGCTGCCTTCTCCTCAGTATTCCCCTTCTCCCTCTGATCCCGTTCTGCCTCAGATTTTGTGCAAGTCACCTGAAAGTGCATATTTCCTAAAAGCCTATGTTCAAATACCCTTTAAAAGAGATATTGCTGAGTTCTGGGTTAGACTTGAAAATACAGTAGTTGAAACAGCCAAATAGTTATGTGTTTTGGAATGGAAAACAGTTTTTTCTTTCCACTAGTGATATTACATGAAAATTATTCTCCCCCGCATTAGTTTGACTACTTAGGGATTTACTTAGGGCTTCATTGTTTATGGTGTGGAGGTGAAGCCTGGTTTTAGGATGATCAGGAGCACACAAGAGGAAATGTGAAGATAGAAAAGAAATGCTATGAAATGTATGAAGAAAATACTGAAAAAAATTAGGAACAGCTGTCAGCAAGACTTTTTAAATGCTTGAGCAAATATGCACAGCTGTTATATATCAGCTTTCAAATCTAGAACTATAATGGGGACTAGGGTTGAAGAATATAAAAGCAGAAATAAGTTGAAAGGAAAAAAATTATTAATAGTAACAAAAAAACCCCAAACCATATGCTTTAAAAATGGCATCAAATCAATAAATTAAATATCCTGGGAAAAAGGTAGTGAATTTTCAAAAAGCCAGGTTGTTTACTGTATATCAGTGGCTAGAATGCATTTTTGCTTGTTGGAGTTGCTGTAATGAAAACCCATAGCAGGAAAATGTTTTGTCTTTCCTTCCCAAGTTTAAAAGGTATTTAATGGATTATGTATAGTTTCAGCATTTGCTGAGTACTGATTAGTAAATTTGTGTTCAGTTGGTATTATTTTTT
This sequence comes from Haliaeetus leucocephalus, assembly GCF_000737465.1. Lineage (NCBI taxonomy): Eukaryota > Metazoa > Chordata > Aves > Accipitriformes > Accipitridae > Haliaeetus > Haliaeetus leucocephalus. The sequence goes on from NW_010973360.1 coordinate 1,009,813, forward strand.
GCCAGAGGACAGTATTATTTAGCTGGTGAGTTCTTACTTTGGGCTTAATCTTCAGACACTGACTTCGTTCAGGCAAAGGGACCTCTGTACGCCAGAGAACCGTAACAGGGACAGGAATGTACAATCTGGTTTTGTGCTGGCTTTGGTACTGATTTCTGTGATTTTAGTCAAGCTGCTTCCATTAAGGTTGCGTGTCTAATACGAATGGTAATGCTTCACTCAAAAGTCTGAACATTTTGTGTAGGGGTCCATCTCAGATGCTAGAAAGCAAAGAGCTTCATTCACAAATGCAGACAGAATAAAATTAGACAGAAACAGGGATTATCTTTTATAGCCCAGTGCCCCTGATCCCTGCAGCAATTACAACTCAGCTCATTGTGGGGCAGTGGCTAATGTACCCAATGGAAAATGGGTATCAGTGCTGATTTCCTTAATATGTGTTAGTGTGCAAAATAATATCCTTATCTGTCCTAGTGGCAGGGGTGAGGACCGATGACCTGGGGAGCAGCAAACATGGGAGTCCCTGGAGGAATCCCAGGGCAGGCTACCCTGCTTGCAAGTCTAGGTTCTGCTATTCAGGCACTGCATTTGGAAAAAAATTAGCCTGCCTGTTCTGTATTTTAGTGCACTTATCCATGAAAAAAGGAGAATAATCTCTGTAATGTGTGAAGTGCTTTGAAGTCTTTTCTGAGCTAGAGGGTCAGAGTGTTTAGTACCTTTTCCTGTGATGGGTCTCTGATACTTAAACATGCAGCAGTGAGTCAGAAGAATCAATTTTTTGCTTCTATGAGGGCCATAATTCATCCTCCCTGATTGAAATGATCAAGGATGCAGAAGATGCTCTCTGCTTCTGAGTAAACACACCTTTTATGTTCCTTTAGCACAAATATCTGACACTAAGCGGGGATGCATAAAAGGAAGTCAGGCTGCAGGCTTTTTTGTGAAGTAGGTGTTTTGTGATGGATTAATGGCAAATCATGATACATTATTTATCAGATAATAAGTGTGATAATTGTTCTTATTTATTGTGAGTCTAGCTCAGCTCATTCTCCTGTCATTCCTTCAGTCAAGCTGCCCCTGGGGATTCACCAGATAAAAAACAGTCCAAAGGTCATTCCAACAATTTTTACTCATAATGGCATGCTGATTACCTCCTAATTGAAAAGTGTAAACTACAGACACTGTAAGTAATGCAAGTGACCCCTGTACTCATAGCATAATGTGGAGAGTGCCTGTGCGTCTCACAGCCAGCCAGAGAATAGCATCCCCTTCTTGTAATACTCAAATCTCCAGAATGAATTAGGAAGAAAGTTCTGTTATTGTTACAGAGGAAAAAGCAAACACTTTCCCCATAGTGAGAACATGATGTTGACGTGTAGACATAACATTATGAAGCAATGCAGAAGTGATTTGGGCTCAATTCTGGGGTGTGTGGTAGCACAGCCTTTTGGATATCAGTCAAAAATATCTCTCTCCTTGTTGAGAAGGTGTGAAGGTAGTGCTTCCATTTTTGCTACCTCTGTATTTATACTTCTTGTTGAAAGGCATTGCAAAAAGAGCCCACATGCAGAATAAGCTTATAGTTGTAGGAGTAGAAGAAAAAGGTAGTATCTATGTAAAATATCTTCAAAAATTAATTTGCCAAAAAGCACAGACATTATGATGCAGGAAACTCACTGGTTTTGTTCTCTTTTATCTCTAAGGCACTCTGGCAGTATCATGTTGATACAAAACTCTAAAATACTGTGGGTGAACAAATGCAGTATGAACATTACTTGGCTCCACAATTTCTCCTTAAAGCCCATACTAACTGTGCAGCATTGTTTTCTACTAAATCATGTTTTTCCTCAAATTCTTATCATGCATTCTACTTCTCACACTTCCCTCTTGTTGTCAGTCCCACAATTCTTTCCTTGGGATTCTTCTGACTAGAGTCTGAAAACATCAAGTTTTTATGTTGCAGCTGCATAATCTTTGGCATACAGCTCACATGATCTCCTCTCCCAACCTCTCAAATAAAATTCATATGAAAAGGAGTATAAAATACTTGTCTCAGTCTATAGTTTGTATTAGTACAAAAGGAATGCCAAACTGAGGAAAGCTTTCCTGAGCAGCAGATAGAGCAGCACATCTGTGATTCACCTTCTGTGGTGTACCCTTTGGAAAGACTGTCCAGCTGCTGGCTGGCGGTAACCTCACTGAGCTAATAATTTCACATCCTCACACCAAAGTGATTTCCTCTGGATTTACTCTTGGAAGCCTGGGAAATGTTCTGAGCATACCGAGACTCTGAAGTACCAGAAGCCACCCAGTGCCAGAGCATGACCATCCACAGGGCACCAACCGCATGCTGTTTTTCTTGAAACAAAGTTCCTGAGATCAGCTATTAGGACACTGTATGCCTGCTGTCTTCTCCTTGGGTTATTCACCCAGGTGTCTTCCCTTTTCTAAAATATAAGAAGAGCTTCAAGTTACCCAGAGTAGGGAGAACAGATGATGTAATGCATAAAGCAATGACTCCCATTTCTATTTAGAATAGACCTGAATAACTATTGTGGACAAACAGCATACAACAGCTGTTCCACACTGTGGGCTTTTTTATTACAGTTGGTAAGCAATGCTTTGTACACCACAGATCATATCTGGGTGGAATTAATTTTATTAACTTTATGCGTGTACAAGGCAACTGTCTACATTTGAGTTAGCTTGCCTTTCCCAAGAGAAGTAGGTGTTCTTTACCTTTCTTCAGAAGCCTGCTTTAGTATGAGATTAATTGTGCCCTAGAAGTGCCACTTTAATTTTCATTGATGATTAAAGGAGCCTTGACAACCAAGTCAGATATAGATGTTTAAATCCGATCAGATGAATCCCAGTTTCTAGTCCAGAGTAAGCACATCCCATAAGGAAATGAGAATGAAATTTAATCCACTATAGAATTCCTACTTTCCTATTTTTTTAAAAAAAAGTTCTTTGAATACCAGAAACTCTATTTTCAGATGTGTAGGTTGTTCAAGTTAAGCTACACTTCTGCATTAGTAATGCAGTTTAGTCCTTTTAAACCAACAGTTTTAATTTTTTTTCAAAGCTTTATATAGATGATAAGTTAAAAAAAAAAAAAAAAAAGAAAAACTTACTGCAAGGAAAAAAGAAGTTGAAGAGAGCCCAGTCTGGGTAACAGCTTCCAGGTGTAGTCACAACCATAAATGATCAGGTCGAGCTTAGCAACCATTTACTCCTGAGAAGCAGTATTTGACCTTGTGTGCTCTTAGTTCATTGCAAAGAGGAAATAAAACAGGTAAGCCTAAAGGTAGAGATTCCCAGCCTGATTAAAAAAAAAAATAAATCTTGGGTTTTGTTTTAACATGATCCCCTGTATATAATCATGTTGGAAACATGCCTGTTATAAATCACTGCCTTTAGCTGAGACTTGTAGCTTCCAGGGAAAGCACAGTAATTTCCTTGAGGTGCATTATTTAAATCCTTGCAATGGCATGCTCTACCCTCAGATTCATGGGAGTCTACTAGGATACTTTTTTGACAGGGGGGCACAAACTTGTACCACTTTGAATTTGCATATCAGAAGAAGGATGGATGGCACAAACTCAGTCTAAGATTTTTTTTTTTTTTTTGTGAGCCAGCAAGTTACAGAGGATTTTATCGGTAGGTAGGCTGTGAAGCAGAAAAGAGGGCTTTTGACAAAGCGAGTACAAATTCATGTCTTTTCTGAGCATCTTTCCAACCTGACTAGTAAAGAAAAGAGATCCTGCAGGTATTTGAGCTAAGTCTAATTTGTTTTAGCAACGAAGCTCCTATTTACAACTAAATCCTTCTGAGAATATGTGGATCTGTCTTGTTGACTCTTAGTTTACATTAAGATTAGTGAGCATAACTCTTGTTAACCTTAATGTGCCTTTTCCTGATCAGTGGCAGTGAAATTACTAAAGAATCTTGCAGGCTTACTTCAGCAGGAATCAAGCTGCAAGAACAATCCTTTTTTATTGCAGAAAAGCAAAGTATCTATTTACATTGTTTATCTTACAATATGTAGTTGAAGCAGGTATCTAGAAACTTCATACTTAGGGAAGCTCTGAGGAATTGCATCTGCTGATGTGTCTTTTAAGACTTATTCTGTTTCACATTTCAGTATTTTTCTAAGCATTTCTTAAGTATGCTGATCAATAGATACAAAAAAATTTCATTTGCTGTACACATAACTGTATAATTCAAATCGGCACTTGTTATCTGCATATGTTATCACTTTAATGTTTTCATATTAATATAACTCATTTACCCTTGCTCTTCGTTACTAAGCAGTAATGGACACTAAAAAAAAAAAAAAAAAGTCTGGGACATAACCCTGCAAGAAGCCCCAGGCCTGTGGGCAGAGCTCTATAAATTGTTATGGCTCCACTGCCTTCAATGGCTAGATGTTAATGCCTCCCACAGCTGAAGGCTATCCGCCTGCTGTGAGATACCAAGAGCTTTTTTCAGTAGCTTATCCTCTGCAACAACTGTAATAGCAGCCTTAAGGACCACATCCAGCTGACCTAAATTTGCTCATGCCTATTCAGTCATTGCCTGCCTGAGCTTGGGTGACCCATTAACCCCTTACGGTGAAGGCATGTTAGTGGTTTGTATCGGAAAGCAGGGAATCATTTTGGCTTGTTGCTGGGTTCGGTGGCAGCAGCCAGTAGCGTGAATCCAGGATGCAACTTGGAATCATGCTTCAGGAGCTCTTGTAAGGTGCCTTTGCTAGTCTGTCTGTGTTTTCTTTGGTAGGTATTACTTTAGTGGTATTGGCTGGTGTAATAAAAACTTGTTTATAACTGGAAAGCTGCAATTTTTAAAAAGAATGTGACTCAGTGGAGAATCATGCAGAATATGGAAAATTCATGTAATAATTTGTTAAGGTGTAAATGTTGCCTGGTATTCTCTGCTGAGCAGCTGCATGTAATAGCAGTTGTTGGATCCCTTGAGGTTTCAGAAAAACCTGGATTATTACTGGATAATGCCTTATATCATCGCTGAACTGATCCAAGTTCAAAGGCATGCCCTTCTATTTTGTGTCTCTTGAAAAGCTAATGATAGCTCTCTGTGAAAGAACTATGTGAACTGAGCAAGAGAGATGTATTAATACAAGCTGGAAATATAAGGAACAATGTCCTCTCAAAGGTAGATGTGTTGCTAATGGATTTATTACCCTGCCTCACTTACATATGGTAGCTCATCTCTAGTCTTGCAGAGAGAGTGAGCACAAGTGTTACACATTGCAGATTAGGGACAGTTGCAGGCACTCAGAACCTCTGAAACCTTTCATTTTTTTTGTCTTGCAAGCATTAAAGGTGATATAAAGGTGACCTTCAAACCTAAGTCTAACAGTGAAATAATTTCCAAGCTGTTTGGTTTTAAAATTGTCTCTTGGACTGATTTGCCCTTTCTGTTGTTTGTCTTTGGGGGAATGGGGTGGAGGAATTGCGTGGCTGTGCAGAAAAGCCTCCAGATAGTGTGACCAGTGAAGAGGGTTGTCTTCTGCTTTATATGGATGGTCTCAGACAAGAAGGCAAGAGTCAGCTGGTAAAAGGACTTGAAATGAGCTGATGCAGATAAGGGCACAGCTGTACAGAGAATGTAAGGGTATGCACAGAAATGCTGCTGGGAATGAACTACTGTACTTGGATCTTTGTTTGCAGAAGCATATTTGTTTGTCTCTTATCTTTCTTAAGGGGCAACCTCAGATCCCAGTTACTTGGGTTTTGTGTGTGTTTTCAGAAATGTACTCTCAGAATACAATTTAGCACATTTATAATAGGCCATTCAAACTAGAGTAGCATAAATGCATGATGTGAATGCAAGTTACCACACTGTTTATCTTGATATGCCTGCAACTTTTAGAAAACCCAGGGACTGGTGAGCATCAAGCAGATCATTTGGCGTTGTGATCTCTTGTTTTGGATGACTGAGAGATTTTTGAGGATCAGGAGGAATTTCTAAACAAAGTTTGTTTTTGATCACATGCAGTTCTGGGTCTTCAGAGTGCCCTTTTAAGCTTCTCTCACTCTCATCTCCAAACCCTGCTTGAAGTCCTCAGAGGCTCCCACCAAAGGGTGGTTGGGATTTTGAGCCAACCTGTTTCATCCCGATGCTAATCAGTCTCGCCTCCTGCCAGTGAGTTAGGCAGAGATGCATCTTTGTGAAAAATGAGTGTTGTTTGATGACTATGACTTGCAAACAAAAATGAGGCGCTCTAAGGCACTATTTTTATTTTACATATAAGTATCTGTGGTCAAACTATCCTTTGGTGTCTCTTTGCATAATACTGTGAGGGCTGGATTGTTGTTCTTCAGCCATTCTTCTGGGCAGGTTCATTGCAAGACACAGATTCCTATACAGGAGCGGTGGTTGATTTGCACCCATTGGATGGAGAGGGTTGTCCCTCTCCTAGTGTAACTCGCACTTTTTTTTCTTCTTTCCTCTCTGCTGAGAGAGCAGGTGATGGAGGCTGGCTCTTCTCCATGCACTGGTAGGCAGTGCTACTGCCCTGTGCCGAGGTGTGCAGGAGCAGCAGCATGGCCAACATGTTACTTAACCTGTATCTGTCCTTCCTCAGTCTGCTGTCTTTTAGCACATGATTTCTGTGAGGCTTTTTGCCCTTTCTCAGGCAATGTAGTCAGTTGTACGAATGAAGGCTTTGCTGTGAGAGAGGTATTTGTCCGAATACCACATGGGCTCTGCTTTTTGCCATGAATAACTTTTGGTGTGCTTCAAAAGTACGGTATGGTACCTCACAGAGATGCCTCCACTTAAAAGCAGCATCTTTGTATTGGAGAGCTATTCTCTTTAACAAGTGGGGTAAATCCTGCTGACTTGTTTACTGCATCACTTGGCACGCTCTGTGCTGTACCACGGGCTTCTGCTGTCCTGAATGGATACTGGTGGCCATGCTTCTCACAGAACCCTGTTCTCCTCATAGCAGCAAGAGGCCAATTCCACTGAAATCGACGTGAAAGGATTTGACTAGACTTGCTTCTACTGACTTCTGCTGCTGAATTCAGCAGTCCCAGGATTACATTCATGATTGACACTTGCTTTAAGGTGGTGTTACATCATGTTTGACATTGTTGTAGGTGTATCAGACAAATTGCTAAGAACAGGAGGTTTCTCGTATCGGTTTTAATAGTGCAGTAAGTCAGAAGAAAATGTAAATTTACTGTATTTAATGAGAAGTCTGGTAGTGAGGGAGAACCTTCTGAGACTTCCTCTTGTGCTATGTAGTCTGCTGGTAAGTTGGGACTATAGTTGTTAGATGTAAGTTGATGGAGACCCTGATAGCAAATGACAGGGAGAAGGTGTTCTGATTTGTCAGCAGAGAGATGTTGCCAAATAAAGAGAACCAAACCTCCTATCAGCGCATTTTGGTCAGTCTTGGTGAGGAAGGTTTTCTTTCTTTTTAACCATAACATTGCGTGCATACAGGCCAAATAATGAATACAAGCAGTCCTCAGCTATACAGGGGAAAAATTATCTCATGCTGAGTTGTATGCAAGTGAATTTGTGCTGGCACACTCTATCAACCTAACTATTAAAGTAGTGAAACCTAAATCCGGGTGAAGTTCATATCCCTACAGCCATCCTCGTGGCAGCTGGGTCTTCTTGTTTTGTCATAAGGATCAATTGCTTTACTTGCATTTTTCTTTAGTAGAATGGTCATGTTTGGCTGAAAGACTACTGATTTCTGAGTGGGATCTGCAGATGTCAGTATACATCTCTGCATATAACACGTTTGTAGAAATGGGTTCCCATGCTTATCACAGAATGATGTGACTTCAACCTATGCTCTCTTTTGCAATGTATTCATGTTGAAAGTAATCCCTGCAAATTTAGTGAGAGATTCAGTGGAGTAGTCAGGGTGGAAACTTAAGTGATTCTTTTTGGATGAGCCTAGTAATGACTACAGTGCAGCAAACGGATCAAATTACCTTCAAAAGCCAGACAGCTTTAAGTTTTGATAGTGGTGTAAAGTTTTTCTAGATTCTATATTGCTTGATTTGAGATGCTTGCTTGCTATCTCAGGAAGTTGGTGTGTGTGGCAGAAGAGCCTCAAAATTGCTGAAAGCCAGTGTAGCAGGTTACTGTGTCTTTCGGCACAAACAATAGCATAAAGGGAAGAGAGCCAGGGCAAAGAAGTGTACCTGCTTCTCATAAACAGTACACAGATCTGCAGTGAGAAAATATAAGAAACACTAAGTTCTTTGTCTTTCTGCATGAAACGTACACAAAAAAAGACAAGAATTAAAGTCTTGGGGGATGTATGTGTTAAATATCCAAATTCAGCCATGTCTGGCTTACAGTATCAAGGTTTCATTATTACTTTCATAGCTGATGGTACATGTTTCTCTGCTTTTCTGTACTTCTAAAAGTTGTAAAAACTTCTAAGAGTTTGGCCTGTGTTCTTAAAGCCATAATTGCCTGTATTAGAAAAAATATTCTTAATCTTTTCCTGCAAACCCAAAAGGGACTAGTTTACCAAAGATAACACTGAGGGCTTACATTTACATAGTGTGTCCTTTCTTCCAAAAGATGCTGGTCACTTGAATTGGATTATGCCTGCTCGTTGGCTGTAATGGGAACCAATGGCACATAGCAGCTGGTCAGCCATGCTCACTGGCAGGCATTCCTAGTCAGAACTCAGTTCTGTATCTTCTAGTTCAGAACGAAAAAGGTTCCTACTGCACCCAAACCAGGATGAAGCCTGGGGTACAAAAAACCCACCTGTATTGAGATCATGGAAGGAATATATAGGTAGATAGCATGCAATTTCTCAGCCGGTATTGGGCTGAGTCTTGGCTCTGTAAGTGCCGGCATCCCATTGACAGCATAGGCTTTTGTTTTGAGGCATGTTTGTGCACATGCTCCCCATGTAAGCTAAGTCTCTTTTGTGCTGTGGTCTTCCCCTCCTCCCCCCATCCTCCCATACATAAACTGCCTTGGGCTTTGACACTAACAGCAGCACAAGTAATCAAATTCCAAAAAGTTTCTCCTTCTGTGTGATGTTTCACATCAGAGCAAGGTTTGGGGTATGAGAGACTCGTATGGCATGTGCACAATTTCAGGGAAAGAACGGGGAAAATCAGGACAGACTGATAAGTGACCCAGCTAACCTCTTTCCCTGTACACAACACTCACTTTTTTCTTCAATAAAGTCTCTTTCAAAGCAATCTCAATCTTTCATCAAAGAGATTTCCAGTGTACTCCCCATGGGTTTACATAAATCTCACTGTTCTTGCTCTTTTTTTCTTTCACAACCCCCCCAAGTCCTTGTGTTTCCATTTCTTTAAATCTTTTATCCTCAGGTTGGTACCAATGGCAATACGGATTACCTATCAGCACCTCCAAATATTCCACAAAGTCCTTGCCTGTTCTCACCCTGCAGTGCTTACAGTCACAGATGTGATGAAAGAAATTTGAAAGGCACAGCTAGGCAATCCTGAACCAGGCTCAGTGCATTCCCTTTTTTACAGCTTATTGCTTTCTGGATGTTTCTTTTGACCGGTCATCAATCATTGTGGTGGTAACTCTGAAGTGATTCCTGAAATATCTGTTCCTCTGATAAAAGTTAACAATAGCACATACAGTATGAGAAAAGAAAGGCACTTTGGGCTTCAAGTTAAACAAGTGCTTTGTTCTGACACTGGTTTTCTTTTTTTTTCTTTTTTTTTTTTTTTTTAAAGTAAAAGATTTTCCTCAGCAGGACCCCACTAGTTAGCCTAAGAGAGACCTCTGCGTGTGTAAGTGGCAATCAGAAGCAGCAGAGAAACAGGATTGAAGACAAATGGAGACACATACAGTCTCTGACAGAAGAGCTCCAGGGAATGGGAGAGGAGCGAAAAGCAGGACACCAGCTTAGAGTTTCCTTTCAGTCTCCAAATCTTACCTTTCTGAGAAGTTTTTTAAAGAATGCTCAACTTTGAAAGCCTAGCAAGCTCAGCAACAAAGACAGATCATTGCCTGGCTGATGAAACAGGCCCTCAAACCCTGTATGTAATCTTTGAAAAGTCAAAGCAGTGTAAGGAGCTCCATGCAGCCCAGGCAGCCAGGCTGCGCTTTCTAGGGGCTCAGCTGTACTGTGCAAAAGCGTGCCGGTGCTTCTGTGTTACCGTCTGCCCTTGCATCGAGGGATGGTGGGATGGCTGGTTCTGCAGGACACCACAGTAATTTGAGTTACCTTATACTTCTGTCAGGAGGTGCTACAAGCCTAGGTCTTCATTTAAACACTTCTCCCTCTGTTTGAGTTGCATTCAGTTTTTATGGGGTGGGAGTTAGAAGTGAGTAAAAATAACTCCTGTCTTTACCCTGCTTCTGCACTGGTGGGGCTCTTCCAAGAGCTTTGATTTGCTCCTTTCCTTTGCTTGGGTTATTTCCATTTTAAGGCCTTGTACCTTAGAAATGAATCACCCTTGTAATTGAGCGGCAAGCTGTGAATCTTTCTCCATTCTTTGATTAATCTGGGCCATTGATCAGAATAATTTTTAGGAAGCTCTGGAAGCTTCTGAGTCAGACTCTTGGAGTTTAAGATGTTACCATGCTTTTGATTAACTTGAATAAGAGTCCTAGCAGGATTGATGGATTCTTTTGCTCCAGTAGTGACACTGACAGTTCATTCTTGTCTATCAGTCTACGCTTTACAGAGAACTTGCAAATGAAGAAGTTTATTTGTCACTAGCGGATAGAAAGGCAATGGAAATGGGTCCAGATTAGTTAAACTTCAGTGGCTATTTTCAGCCAAAGGCAAGAAGTTCAAAAACTAGCTCTGAGCTGTGAAGTGAGAATTTTTTTTTGGATGCTGAAGGAACCATCCATCCATCCTTAAATTCTAGAGTAAAATTTAATCTCTGGTGTAAATCCAGGAGTTACACCAGGGATTGAGTTAGCCACAAGTTTAGGCAATGCAGCTCTCTGTGGATTGGCATTGCACAAACGTTTCCTGCAGAGCCCAAAATAAATTATCTATGAAGAAGTTGCCAGGTTTTATAGTTCTTTAAAAGTTGAGACTACTTCATTTTTTGTTGGAAACTATTTATTTAGCTTCCTCTGTTTTCCTTGTCGGAGTGGTCCTTCAGACCACATGGATTCTGTTGTAGCAGTATTAAAATATGTGGTAGGCTTGCTCTACCAGTATTTCAATGTGAAAGAGCTTAAGCTTATAACAGATTTGACATCAAAATGAGCAGAAGAGTAGGTTTAAGTCTGGTTTTGGTTCAAACCTGAAAGTCAGAATGAACACTGTCATGGCTACTCGGACTGTCGCTATGCCTTCAGAAAGAGGTCAACCAAGTGAAGCAAGAGGGGTGCCTGGAGGAAGCGCTGAGGTTGGGCTGATTGGGCTTGTTTGGTCTAGAGAAGAGAAGACTGAGGGCAATAGCTTCCAGAAAGGCAGAGAGGAAGAAAATTGTCTGCTTATCAAAACCAAGCATAGGACAAAAATGGGCTTAAATTGCAGTGGGGCAAATTTGGATAAAATATTCGGAAAGCTTTCCCAAAGGCAATGATGGTAAACCACTGGAAAGTATTGTTTGGGTGTCATGGACTCTTCCTTGCTGGAGGCCTCTAGGAATACTTTTGAGATGCATCTGTGGGCAGTAACACAGGTACAGTGGAGCCTTCCTTGGGGCAGGAGGCTGGAACTGATGACTCTCTGTGGTCCCTTCCAGTCCTATGACTCTGACTGACAGAAATCCCTGTAGTGTGAAAGCAGTGGGTCTGGTGCAGGCTTCCTTTGCTGAAGTGGGATAAAGGAGAAAAGGTGCTGGGGCTTGATTTGTGTTCCTTTTTGTCTGCCTCAAGGTGCTGACAGTATATATTTCCTGCATTAAGTAGGATGAAGAGGAAAGGACTGATATAAGAGGGTCTTAATTCCGAGTTCTTCATTTTAGGTACCTGCAAAAAAAGGTCATTTGAGCTTAATACGTGTGCACTACACCATACACTACATTTTAGTAGCTTTAGCTAAATGTAGTGCTCTAGGTTGTGTTATGAAAAGATCATTTAGGATAAAATTTAGCTGGTGTATGTTTTTGATATTTGCAAGATCCCAGACACCAACAATTAGACAAGTGTGATTTCTTGCTCAAAAACAATAAGCCACGGAAGGTAACTGCAGGCATTTCTGGGAACTCTTGAATGGCAGTGCCGTATGCTGTGCTTATATTGGAACAGAAAATAAATACAGTTCCTTGCCACATTTTTGCAGATTATTTTGAGTGATAAACCGTGGGAGATCAGTAAATGACTATCACTGGTTAACTCTATCAAGAGTAGCATGGGAACTATGCTCCCTATGGGGAGGGAGTGCACTGGGTGCTCTGCACCACTGAGTGCCCTTTCCAGTCCTGTTTTCTGTGCTTATCTGATGGTACTAGGTTGTGGTGTTGGTCCAGGCTTACCACTACATCCACCCATTGGAGATGGGTTTATGGGGGAGGGTTGGGCAGACTTACAGGCAGAGTGAAGGCTTTAATGTCTTCCTCTTCTTCTCTGTGCCACCAGTCTGTAAGGCACATAATTTTGTGTCTCCTGATGCAATTGCTGCTCTCTCTCCATCTGTACATCCATCAGCATTTGCTAAATGATAGGTTTTTGTCTAGGATTTGGACAGAAGAGATTGTGAGATGTGTGTGCATTTGGCTCCATGGGGAGACTTCCAAAAAACCATTACTCATTTTAAAGATGTCCAGTGCCAGGACTGGATATGATTTTTGACGTCGCTAGAACCTAACATGTATTTATGGTTCTGGCATTTATAAAAGCCTGTATTAGTCAGTTATTTCTTCTGTTTTGCTGCATTTCTGCTGTTTTCTTCTTGCTGGCCAGGCAAGTTCAGTAACTTTGAAGCACGCTTCCTTCAGTAGTTAAAGATTTAGTTGTTTTAAAGATGACTCTTTTTACAATGTTCTTTTTCTTCAGTAATCCAGGTAATACAGATATAAATATTAATTGATTGAGTGCATCTTTAAGGCTGAGAGAACAGAATTACCCTGGATTAATTTGGCTCTAAATTGTACCTCGTACGGTATCTCAGCAGCAGGCAAAGGCATTTCTCCTGCGTCTTCCAACTTGAGATAAGAGGCAGGCTTTCTACTATTCGCACTCCTTTCACTTAAAGTCTAAGCACCAAATTTACCACTGCCATAAACAAGGCTTACTCGGTGTCCTCAGTGGAGCAGTGTCTACAGAGGTTAATCCAGTGGCGAACATCCTCTGTACTATGTTCTCAGCAGCACAGATCTTGTGGATTTTCGCTTTCTTCCTTGTCCCACACTTTAAATAAGAGAAGTTTTTAAATCTGTGCAGAAAATGGATCCTTGCTGTGGGCACAGGAGTGGATCATGCAATTTGTAGGACAAATCCGTCCCAGGCTTGTACAGCTTGGGAGCTGCATACTGGAGAGACAGCCCTTCCTTAGGGGGTGTTACAACAGTTGTGTCAGCATGGAGGGCTGAACCTCTAAGACCCCAGGATTTATGAAAGTGTGTGTCTTCATAAATATTTAAACACCAATCTATTTGAATAGAAGTTGAGTTTTGTATTAGATTTAGGTTTTACCAAGGTCATTAGGTTTCACTGAGTGGCTTGTGGAAGCTCAGCAGAGGGAGGTATTGAGATATACATAAGTAACCACTAATTTATAGGCTCAGCTTTCTGTGGGTTAGGTTTCTATTTGTGAGATGATTAGAGCCAAGGTATATGTTGGTGTATTAAATAGGCAAAATAATTAAAAGAAATGAAATTAAAACTACAACTGTACAGATTATCTTGCCACTGGGTCTTTTGCATTGCCTCTGCAAAAATCTCTTGTCAACTGTACTTGCTGTATTGTATTTCTTCCACTACATTTGCCTGAAGGGCTGTCCTACAACCAAAGGAGAAACAGAGTGGTTGCTTTCTATGCAAGAAATATTCTGTTTTTAAATAGCATTTTCAAGAACTGTAATACCTTCTGTAAATGAAGGAGCAGTTGCTTCCTGAAATAAAGCATCACTTTTTTTTTTTTTTGGTCAGCTCTAGTTTTAGTACCTAGATGCGAGACAACAAAGGAAAGGTCTCTTCAGTATGTTACTCATTACTTTGACATCTCACTTACTATTAACCAAACTTAGGTGTCTAGTCTACAGCAGATATTGTCACTCCCTCAATAGTAAATGACAAGAGAAAAACACCTGAAGGGATTGGTCCATCTGAAGACAGGTTTCTAAGATAAAATGGTTTCTAAGATGTAATTTGCTTTTGGAGATGTTTCTTTCCAGTGACTATAGACAGAGGCCGGGTAGCTGATTAAAAGTAAATGCCTACATTTAAATGGTTAGTATCAGTTGGATAAATCCAACATTATGAAAGTTCTCCCTTCTGGGAAAATGAAAATAAACAAAACCATTTCATTTAAACTTCCTATGAAAATGGTGAGCTCTGAGCAAAATCGAAGTGTAAGCATTTGTTTGAAATGATATTTGTTCTGGAATTATTTTGCAATGCCTCCTTTTCCAGTGTAATATAAGCTGTCTGTGGTACAGTATGTGAGAGAGAGCTTGGGAAATCTGAGTCATGATGAGGACAGGAAATAACTAGGTTGATCTTTTTAAAATAAAACATTGAAGTGGCATATGTGGGGGACACACTTCTATATTTTGGCTTTTATATGTGTTAGTGGTGGAAAATTAAAAGATGCTATGGAAAAAGACTTCTGGTTTAAAAGCAAAAATCCCTGGTTTTCTTTCGTAGTGGTTTAGGCAGATATTTTTAAGCCTGCCTTATGGGTGAGATGTTGTGTCTCTGGAATATGAGTGCTGTAGTGTGCATTTTGTTTTAAGGTGTGAATTCAGACACGTGTAACTGACTCTTAATTCGAGGACTAAGCAATGAAAGAGTGAGGTGAGGCAGCATCCATCTGGGTGAAAGATGACAAGCTCTGTGTGTTGTACGTCTGAATGTTTTGTTTGTACCTCTTGCTTGATCTGTAGCTTCAGAAGAGCGTGATGGCTCTAGAAAGTGATATACATCGCGTTGTCAGCCTCCATTAATGAAGAAACTTGTTTGTGAGCTCATATGGGTCAGTCCTGATAACACAAGCCAAAAAGCAGGGCACTGAGTGGTTCAGACAACCTGCTGGAGGCAAAATGAGAGAGAATACCCAGAAGAGCAATTCACATGCAGGAACCTTTGCTCCCATGTTAGGATTATGGAGAAAACAAGGCTGCTCTGTAATCTGCCATAATTGCAACAAACCAGGCTAGCAGTTCTTCCTAGCTTTCATCCTTTTGTGAGCTACTTCTTTGGTTAGCAGAGACACCATGTCCATGACATATGAAAATAGAAGTGTCATCAGGTTGCTCTGTGGCCATTGTGCTTGTGACAGACCCATCAGAATGCATGTCTGCAATAAATGTGAACTGCAGACAACTTAATTAAAGAAATAAAAGAAAAAGAAATGCCAGCATCTGGGCAGTTTGATGCTCAGCCTTAGTGGATGGAGCTGAGGGATGTTGGACCTCCTGTTACACATAATTGTATAAACAGACTTCATCATCGCCTCCCCAAGCAGGTCTTCTGAAGGTAGTGTAGATGAGTGAAGCATTGAAGGATGGCAAATATACCTCTTTCCATCTCTCCCCTTTCTTCTTTTTGTAATGAATAAGGGTGCTGTCAGCTGCCCGCATTGTGTTCATCACTGTCAGGGCTGGCAGTGTAACAGATAACTGGATGGATTCAAGGCCACCCAGGGAATGGAGCCTGACAGGACCTCATTCATCACTTCCATTTCGGAGGTCTCTATGGAAGGGCTGGCATCAAAGAAGTAATCAAGACTCACAGGGCCGTGTGGGGGTTTGGGAGGAGTGCTCTGCATTGCAAACAAACCGAGCTGTCGAATCTGTTTTGTAAATGAAGTGTTTTTCTGGAGACAGTGTGTTTATAACTGTCACCCTAAGCGTACTCCCCATAATATACATCTACTGTGGCTGCCTAGGGCCACAACCTGGTCTTTTCCCAGCTTCCAAATAAAAAATTGCAATTGCAGCGAGAAGCTAAAAAGGTGCGAGTGGGGGGCATTTTAAAATGTGGTTCATCCTTAATGGTTTGTTTAATCAGATAGCCTCTCTATCTTCTGGTCTGGTCTGGGCATTCAAGCTTCATTCATCTCATGTAATTGGCCCAGCAAGTATGATGCCTTGCCTTTTGTGGTCTAGACAGACGGTGCAATTTGCCACTGGCTGTGTGGACTTCATGACAGTAAATGAGTCTGCCCTCAAGATAAAAATAACCTGTTAATATGGGACCAAGGGGACAAAGGAGAAGGCATTTGTCAGCGGTGAGAGCCTAGTATTGATAGCCCTTGTATATGAGATCATGTTAAGAGCTTTAGATTTTTAGAATAAGAATAGATGAGCAGTCTGCTCAGACGGGTGCCTGCTCGCCTGTCAGTCTCTTGTGACAGAGAAGATATCTAGCTATCTATACATAAAGAAATCAAGAAAGGAGGAGTTCATGAAAGGAAGTCAGTCTGTACTAAACTTTTAAGGTAACATTTGCCTTCATAATTCGTTCCAGATATTTTCCTTCTTCAGTTTTCTTCTTAAGACTTGCATGCAATGCCTAGCCAGGTACGCTTTGTCCTCTGGCAGCTGAAGCTGTGAAGGGGCACCGTCTTCCTCTAACCTGTTTGTACTACCACTTCACCCGTATAGGCTGTTCCCTGGAGATGAGCCTACCTTGCTGTTGACTCAGTGACTATAACCACTTTGTTCAGGAGGACAAACGTACTTAGGCATGACAATCTGAGCATACCCCTGTTATGTGATTTTTTTTTTTTGCACACAAGATCTAGACTTGTCCTTGATTCCTTGGGACATCAGATTCCTATTGAGAATGTGCACAGTTTAATGTGAACTTACATGCTTTAGACTAGCAGGATAGAAACTTCCTATTGGATTATTACCATTTTTCTTATTAAGTACTTTAAAACACTTACTTTGATTTATGCTTCTTAGAAATTACATGTGTGTGCTAAGAATAGCTTTACATAATACGCTGAACATTTTTTTCGAAGTTGCCAAGTTTTCTTCTGAGTCCTAAGCTCTCTTGAGGCAGCAAAAGCTTAGTAAATCCTGGAAATAATACTGATTAAATGCAGCTTTAGGTGACAGAATAAAACAGCCAGAGGTTGTGCAAGGCCTTTCCCTATTTTGGTAGCCTGGGTTACAATCAGTGTTGGCTACCCAAACAGTTTTTCAAGGCTATCCCATGGCAAAATGTTTGTCGCAGCCTGAGAAGAGTTTCCTGAGATGACAATGATCTTTATTTGTATAGCATCATGCTATAGAAATCACCACTGGAAAACAGTCCCCTCCAGGGTGAACCATGAACTTCTTAACAGCAGCGCTACTGTGTGACTAGAATAATAAAGCTATTTGGAGAGGAGTTAACAGCTGCCATGGAAAGGGTCTTTGATCAACAGGCAGTTGTAGGTTTTGCTGAAGGTGATGGGAGTCTTGAACCCCTTTGTTTCCAGGAGAGTGGAGGAAGCAGCAAGCTCTCCCTTGGCAATGGTCCAAGGGGCAAGGGATGCCTCGGATGCAGGTTGATGGTCAGGTTGAAGAAAGGGGAAAAAAAGAAAGAGCTGGATGGAAATGTCAGCTAATGTGAATGTGTGTGTGTGGTCCTGTCCCCTGCTGGTTTCCACTTCCTTGTGCTTGTGCAGCCCAGGTGTGAGCTGACATGGCTGAGAGCTGGTAGTCCGGGAGAAGGTTTCACTTTCAGATGGTAAATTAATTGGGCCAGCTCAAAAACCAAGGGGGTAACACTGTGCTTTCTAGCAACAGGGATGTTATAAAACCTCATCATAATATCCACTAGATGAGGGGTTTCTCTGGGAGTTGTTGCAAACTCAGAGCAAGGGTGGGAGGAAGGAACTGTTCCTCTTTAGCTGTGTCTGCACACCCCAGTCTCATCCACCTCAGAGGTTTGTCATTGGCATCTACTGTGTGGGACTGTGGACAAATGAGATTGCAGCAAAGAGTACTTGAATGAATACAGTTCTACCTTGCAGGCTAAGAAACAACCTGACAAGTCTTGCAATGTGAGCTGGGTTGTCAGGCCAAAGGGTTAACAATGATCTAGCCCACTAGCCCAGTAAAGTGTCACAAAGACCATTGGAGCCATGGAGTCTGAGCAGGCTAATTAATGTGAAAACTGTTACGAGGTTATACCTGTCACAGCTATCTGCAACTTCTCCTTCATGTTTCTTTTAGGAGTGGCACCTCTAGGGACAAGTCATCACCCGTTCCTGAGTGGTGGAAGGATGTTTTGGTTCAGGGAAGGGCACATTGCTGACCAGACTTCCTCCAGAACCTGACCCGTTTCCTTGAGGTAAAATCATTCACAGTCATTTAAATTTACTAACTCTGATTGTACATAAACTTCAGTAGTCAGCTGGTGAGAATGTAAGAAGATTTAACAACATGTAGAATGGGAATTTTGATCAGCTGAAGAACCACTTGCAACATTCAGGCACGTTTGGGCTTGGCTTTAAAAGTAGAGTATGCGGACACAATGTTGTAATTTAGGACCCTTTTTTTTGTCTACAGATGTATTTATTACTGGCTTGATAACTTCTTCAGGAATTTTCTATGGCACAGTAGAAGTCTGTCAATGAGAATCACTGCGTAAAAAGTCATGAGTTAAAGTGAGGAAAAATGAATGTTGGAGAAATTTTAGGACAAATGAAGGTCCGAGAGTCAAAAAAAAAAAAAAAAGAGTAAATTGAGAAAGAATGTTGGAGAGCAATATTGGGTCTCACAGTGAAGAACTCTGATTCCTAGTTAGCAGCTTCTGTGATTGTTTTGTTAAATGAACAGTTCTGTCTGGTGTACAGTGATGGAGCTTTAGACAAGGACACTGAAGCCGTTAAGACAAATGATACAGTCATAACAGACTGCTATAATAGATATCCCATTCAATTAACTGATCAGAAGCAGAGGAAAAAAATACTAATTTGCAGTTATGATGCTATAAAAATCTTGTAATCCATGGGTGCAACATTCTAATTGCAATATGTACCCTCAGTTCCATTTGCCACATGAACATGTCTTTTCTTGGTATGAATAATTGGATTCATTGCTACAGAACTATTAAGAAATACATGTATTCGTTTTATTCAACATGCTTGGCCCTGGAGATGTTCACAGAATGTATCAAGCCATGTAAATCAAGTCACAATGAATACAGTAGAATTAGATGTCAGAATATGGCTGTTTAAAAAAAAAAGTTCTCACAGAGAGAGATCTGGATGTGCACGTCGGCCTTGTCTTGTGACTTGAAGAGGGGTCTGGCTCTGGCTGGGAGCAAGGTCTGGAAAACAGCTCTCCCAACCATGCAGCTCCATGGAGAACATGGAAGCAGCATCTTCGGTATATAGCAAGAGGCAATCTTTGAAGGGCATGGGAGCCCCACAGCTGAGAAGTGCCTTAGCTGTACAGCATTCAAAACCAATTTGATTTTATGGGTCAGCTAGTATAGTTGTCCCTCAAGTTGTGTACCTCAGAAAATAAAAATGTCGGTTGCTTCCCCAGCAATTGGAAATTTTGCTCTATAAAGAGCCTGTATTACATTTTAGACTTCTTATTTCCTCAAACTTGCTCTCTAATGCTGAGATCAGCTATGCATTGAATTTAAACCAAGAGAAAGGTGAGGGCAAGGAACTGCGAATCAGGGATGAACTGCTCTGAGGCTAGAGGAGAGGGAGGAAACCAGAATCTTTTCTCCTCTTTATTGCAACAGGGCCTAGAACTAGAAACAGAGGCACAAAACAGAAGCACCAAGCTGTCAGTTGCCAGCAACTTGTTACTGATCTGGATTTGATGTTTATGGTATGTGAACTGGAAGTGGGAAAAGGCAGTCTGTTTCTCCTACTGCAGAAGATAGAGCTGATGGTGT
Organism: Haliaeetus leucocephalus; assembly: GCF_000737465.1. Lineage (NCBI taxonomy): Eukaryota > Metazoa > Chordata > Aves > Accipitriformes > Accipitridae > Haliaeetus > Haliaeetus leucocephalus. The sequence continues at coordinate 1,029,793 of NW_010973360.1, forward strand.
TGAAGGTCATGCAACTTTATAGTCTCTTTATGAAGTAATAAGCAAGAAAGTAAACAAAAAAACCTATCTTATTAAGAAAACAAAGTGCAATTTAATTTAATTGGCATACCCCGTGTTTAATTAGTATGTAAGATTGGCTATGGTGGTGAAAGGTAAGTGAGAAGGCTGGATAAAAGTTTACAGGGGTTCAACTATGAAAAAATAATTATGATAGAGCAGCCCTTAAAACATAAGTAACTAGAAGCAATTCCTTTTGATAAACAGTATACTAAAGATCTACAAAATAGGAATAAATGGTAACAGCTGAAGTACATGCCATCAAAGTGGTAATAGATTTATTTACATTTTCTGGGATCTGTAATTTCTGTCTGTCTGAAGCTGAAGAAACAGCTGTAGATCATAAATGATAGTTGCATAGATGGTATTTCTGCTATAATTAATTTTTCTGATTATGTGGCTCACCACTCCTCAGAAGTACGTCTGCTAAAACCAGGCTTAGCTGAAGGAGGCAATTCTTGTAGGTGTTGACTGTCTTTGTGGCCTTCGTAAGAAATCTCCCCTCTCTTACCCCAGTGATGTTGTGCTTGTGCTTCTTGTAGGTGCTGTTGTGCAGCAAGAGAACAGTCGTTTTGGCTATTGTAGCTTTAAAGCCAGCAGAGAAAAGGGTCAGGGTGGGTGATGCTAAACCGCTGCTGCTCTCATTGTTAGTGGTGCCCCAGCGCTATGTCAGGGAAGAATTGGGCTCCATGACAAAATGTTGCCAGGAGTGCTGAGGGGCTGGTTTGCGAAACAGCAGATTTTGATGTCTGTAACCAGATGTTACAGCCAATGTGCAAAAGATTTCAGGTGGGCAAAAATGTGCCCTGTTATAGCCTTTGGCCTTTAGGGCACGGTAAAGCTCCATTGTCAACAAACCCCCTCGTGACTGTACAAGCTCTGTGCCGGCTTGCATGCTTTTGACAATGCATGCGTGCCAGCAAAACCTTGTTGGTGTAGAGTAGCCATGCCACTGTGTGTCAAACCTTTTCCTCATTGCCTTTCTGTCGTCTTCTTTTTTTAATGTTATGGTATGCATTGATCCTCCTTCCTCACATTGGTTTTCACCAGAGGCACAGAAGGTGGATTAACTTAATCTGTATTTATATGATGGTCCAGTAGAGGGAACAGGCTGGATTCTTAAATGTGGCAGTGGCAGCTGAATAATGAAAGGTGGTGGCTTGAGTATCTATGACTGAGGGCTAACCACAAAACTAATATGTAAGTCAGCAGCAGGGTTTGTACTAGCTCTCTACTCTGCTGCAACCTAGGCCTTTTGGATCCTCCGTGCAGCATTTTGGAGTAGTATCTCTGGCTGTCCTGGTTCAGTTTTTTTGAATAGTTTAATAAGAAAAAGCAAAGTATTGCTTGTGGAGAGAATGGGGAAGGAAGAGAGGACAGTTATAAAAATACTGGTTATTAAAAAAAAAAAAAAATCCTCATGGTGGTAGGGGAGCACATTCAGTAGAAGAGGAGAGATGGGAAAAGGCTGGGATAAAGCATGTTTCAACATCATGATCTTAGGGTGCTCTATGTGTACAAGGTAATAGCTGTATCCTCCACTGTTAAGCACCATGCTTCTGAGTTTTTGTCCCTAAAGTTGATTATTCCAGTATAAAGAGGAACTGCCCCTAAATTATTGCCTAAATAAAGTCAGTGCAGCTTTCCTGTTTCCTGATACTGTGATTTAAAGTGCCGATAGCTAGTCATCTGTATGTTCCAAACATGATAGAGATAAAACTGGACTCAGTGGCCCAGAACATCAACCACTCTAACAACAATCACAAGAAAAAAGAAAATGGGCAAAACAAAGGGTCTGGGGAACTATGAACAATTGAAGAGAAGCAAAGCAGGTTAAGGCCGGTGCAGTTCTATTACAGTAAACTGTAAGACGTTGACTGAGGGGTATGGATAGGTCCTGCCCTCTGCAAGGTTCAGAGGGAAATTTAGGACAGTAAAGAAGAATAAACAAAGGTGGTCTCAGCCATGCTGGCCTAGGCATCTTGTCACTTAGGCACTCCTGGGCTAACTATCAAGGGCTTCGTGTGCTGTCAGCAAGACCTTGTGGCAATACATGTTGTATTGGTGTAATGCCAAACCTTTCTGGATAATGTGGAAGTTGAGATACAAAATTTAGAAGTGCCAGGCTTCAAGACCTTGACTTCCAAGTTATATTTCTCTGCTAAATAAAACTGTTTTTCCATTAAAATTTGTGGTTGCAACCATGTGTTATAGAAACATAAATATGGGAACACAGTGAACTGGACTATCGATACATGGCAATGGTGACATCATATCCCACAGGAATTTTGTGCCTGTGGTTTATTATGATAGTCCCAGAACCCGGGGGAGTATTTATGGTCTTCACAATTCACCAATTATATTTATAATCACTTGAAAGAGTTGTTAGTATTTGGTAAGAAGATGCTTTTATTTTTTTTCATATATTTATTGTTTTTATTTCTCCACACTACAATTTGAGTTTAAAGCTAAAGTTCAGCAATTACTTTATAACTGTTTTTTTGTCATGCACCCAAATAGGGTTCACTTTCCGTAGCATTGAGCTGTTTGTTAGTACCCTGAACAGGTCTGAAATGTTCTGGCAGTGGCTTTGCTGGGGGGAGGAGGAGTGCTGGTTGGTTTGTTTGATGCAATCAAACAAAGTGTGTGAAAGAAATATTGCATGCTCAAGGTCACACTTGCATTTCTACATCACGTAGTATAAGCAGTGTGATTTGAAATCTTATGTGACGGTTGAAGTTGCCAGAGCTAAAAGGAGAAGAGGCTTCAGAATAGCATTGGTTCAATTTTATTCCTCAGCTGTGAGAGACTTCTGTGCTTATGAAAACCCTTCAGGCCTCCTCTTCCTTGGCTGGCTCTGTGTTGGTCCCCCAGCAGGCATTTTGGGGTGGTGATAAGCCACTTGCCTTGGGAGTGCTCACTAAGGCATCTTCCAATTGTAATGTGACTTCAAATAATTATGAAAGTGCTCATTTTCCCATGCAGACATTTAGAGCTGAAGCCCAGGGCCAAATGAGGTCTGTGGGACACTCTCCATCAACTTCAGTGGGTTTTGCATGAAACCCTCACCTGTGTAGGTCCAGTTTTTTCTGTTTGAATGATTTTCTTTATTCAGAGTACATTCAACTAATTTATCCTTTGTCTTTCTAGGGGGTCACTGTCAAGATTCGCCAATGCTGAACTGAATATGATAATTTGTTACTGTTGTACGTGGTATAGGAGGAAGTGTAGTAAATGAGGGGAAACGTGTTCTTGTAGAGGAGTCTTCTCACTTGCTGTTAGAGTAGCTGTTGCTCTGCTTGCATTCAGTGTGACTTCTGGGAAAGAAATTAAGCCCTTCGAGGAGTCTTCCCCCACGAAGTCAGCAATAAGGAGTTCCTACATTTGAAGAATAGGCTACAGGAAAGGGGCATAAATCAAGCATAAATGGAATGTGGGCTCAACCCCTTAGTATGAAACCCAGATTAGCAACTGGTTCTTTACCAGAGAGGAGGTTCCTGATGATGCATGGGTGGAATCTCCATTTTCTTTTTTTTTTTTTTTAATATGTATAGCTTTGCCATGTCCTGTTTTCCAGCTGCCCTAGTGCCCACTGTCTCTGAGAGGACAGGTTTTTCAGTTCAGCAGGTGTCCAGGGAGAGGGGTCATGCTTTGTTTCTTCTTATACAGACTTTGTGCTTTCTTTCTGATGCTTTGAGCTTCATGACTGGGTTAGTTGCAGTTTTGATTAAAAAAAAAAAAATATATATATATTTGTGTAGGTACAAAAGGTCTTGGCATTGATGAGGTGTGTGAGAAGAAAATCGTCAGATGGTTTCCTCCTACTTTTCAAACCGAACTGCTCCTTTGAGCTCACAGGCAAGAAGGAAGACTGCTCATCAGAAGCCTGCTCTTCCTAAGTAATAATTAAAAATGATTTTGCTGCACTGTATTTGCCTAGTAGTTTCGCCTTTCTTAATTCTAAGAGCAAACCCTCTGCTGGCATTAGTGATCCTGAACATAAGAAGGATTTATACCAAAATCCCACTTCTTAATCTTGTGCAGTCTGAAGTGTTCAACGTTTGATGAGGTTTGTTTTCTGAAGTTTGATATCTGTGCTTCTGGGAGTTTAAACAGTGGTGTAGTCCCTTCAAAATCAGGAATTCAGAGAATTAGGTCAAAATGCGGTCAGCAAGTTTTGCACAACTCTTCTTCACCTTGTGCTGTCCTATTTTAATCCCTGTAAAGTAGCCATGAAGAAGTTTGTTTTCACTGGTAAGGAAAGGATTGGGTTTTTTGACTTATAATATTTAATGTGTGTGAAGAAACCCAAAGTGAAAACACAAGGAAGACGAGTCTTGTTTTATCACAAACTAAGCAAAGAAAATTGACCTGTGGCTGGATAAATGGTGCTGATCACCTCTGTTTTTAATGTTTTCAACTTCCTTCTGAGATAATACCAATTTACTCTACTTTTGTACTGTTTCTCTACATGTTTAGTTATCCAGAAATACCACTTTTATAATAGTGAAGAGAAAGTCTTGCATATGGCTGTGACCTCAATTCCCAAAAGACGACGTTTTCAGTGAAAATTTTCATAATAGAGATGACTAATGAATTAAAAACCTTTCTGACATTGGGGACCTGAACTATTGCTGACAAAAGGTGCTGGGAATGGGTCTCCAGGAGGTAGTGTAAGAGGTGGATTAATACTCTACTGAAGGGATTCAACTTTTTTTTGGCAGTCCTCTACAGAAAGTGTGATTAGCGAAGTCTAAGCCAGCAAATTGACCTGTAGTGAGTGCATAGTCCTGGTTAACCACCGTTAAAATAGCATTACAGATGCAATTTTTGCAGAAAACATTTTTTTTTTTTTTTTTAATAAACTTGGGTCTGAATCTCCTTTGTCCCCTTCATTCTGCATAATAATCTGAAGAAATCTGGTACAAAGATTGCTGGTGTCATGCTGATCATTAGTCTGCATGTGTCCCAGGAGAGCAGAGGATGGGCTCCTTTCTTTCTTTTTGCCCATTCAGGTCTCTTATTCACTAATTAGCCCAAGCATTCCCCTCACCTTTTTATACCTACACTCTCGATGACTTCTCTGCAGCCCTCCAACCTGAGCCTAGACATTTCTGCACAATGTTTTTCCTTATAGGCTTGGGCTGACTGCTGTTCCTGGCTGACAGGGCTATTTAGTACTTGCACGCTTGGAGTTGCCTAGAAGGCATTGCATTTCGGATCAGAAAAAGTCCCAGAGGGTGCGTAATTAAACTTTAAGCTAGATGAAGCAAACTATTTCCCTTTAGATACGGAAGAAAGTTTTTGTCAGGAAGACTTTTTTGGCTGCAACAATCAGATTGGTATTATGCCATCAATGGAAATGAGACAAAAAGATATGACACGTTACTGTAAGGATATGTGACTATACAGCTGATGATCTGAGAGGAGGCATCTGTTTTTCTGCTTATGTTAATTTTATTCAGAGTTACCACAACTTCAACATACCCAGATTGCTGCTATCATGGCTCTGACTGAGGCTTTTGGTTTAGCAAATATTGTCAGATTAAGTGCCTGATAGCCCTTTTCCTTTGTGCAAATCTCTCTTCAAGGGCTGCAGACCTATGGCTCCTCTGCTCTGAGCCATGGTATTAACTCTGTTAGAGCGACTGTACACAGTGCTGTTTGTGACTGCTCCTCAAAATTGACTCTCCTGGTCTTTAGGTGATGTAATTATTGCAATAATGTTTGGGTTGTGAGGTATGAAGATTGCAAAGACATATTTAAAATTTATTGAATATATATATATTTTTAAAAGTATTAAAAATTGTATTGTCTGTAGAAGCACAAGAAAATACCAGCCAATTATTGTTTCTAGGATGTCTGTTGAGAGATAAGGTACCAGTTGCCTGGGTGTCTTGCTGTGTCTTGGGGAATCAAAAAGGAAAGCATTACAATTTAAGTGAAAACCATAAAACCAAACCCAGTAATGGTTAATACATGGACTTCAAAGGTGGCAGTTTTGAGTATGAATGTGCAATGAGAGGGGACAAAATATTCCTGCAACTGATTGTGAACTTTTTTCTCTTACCCTGCTTAACTAAACTGTTTCTGAATGGATAAAATAATTTTGAGATTAAAGGCATTCTGCCACATATATTGCACTAACTTCAGCAGATAAAAGGGACTGAGCTTACCCAAGTTGTATGAAATCAGAGTTGATTACTCCACAGAAGTTATTCCATTCTAAGACCAGTTGTAAGACTAGTAAATGAACTAATACTAAGCATCCTAAGTTTTCTTCAAATTTGTCTGTTCATCCTGTGTGTTTGTTCTCATTTCCAGGACTATGTAGTGTAAGCTTTACGGTGTTTAGCAGAAACAGCTGTTTTTATCTTAAACTGCAAGGATAATGCTTTAATATCAGACTAAATGTAATTTTTTTCATAATGAGTACAATTACTCGCCTTTGCTCAAGCTAACTTCATTTTGCTGGCGATGATGAAAGAACAGTGCTGAATTCAAAAGTGGCTGCTTCTCAGCTCAGGTTTGTGGTTCTTTGTTCTCTGAGCATGGTAATTAGTGGTTTGCTTGCGGAAAGACCAGAAAAAGCAGTGATAAGGTGAGGGATGTGCAAAAAATGCACTTGCTTGCTCAGTCCAGAAAAACTTTGGGTTTTTTTTCTTTTTTTTTTTCTTTTCTTTTTTTTTTTTTCCTTCTGGCTATTTAACTAAGAAGGAAGCTATACCTTTGTTAGGGTTTAACAGTATTCAAAACGTGCTCCTCTGATCTTTCCTTCCTTGAGCGTCTTTCTGCATTTGCCTTGTTAGCTGTCTCTTCTCATGAATAGAAAATAGAAAAAAATATTTGCAAATCGGTCTTCAAGAAATTAAGCCACCTTTAAATGTCTAAGGAGCAAATGAAAATTTTCATGTTTAAACAGAAAAAAACAATGTAGAGGTAATAAAGAACTTCTACAAGTAATTTCTCTGTGTAAATTATGTTCTTTGATATCGGAAGAAGGAAACATTTTAGAATTATTATAAAAGAAATTATTTTTGTGCAAATTTTATGGGGAATTAAATAAGGCTTTACTGTGAAAAGTGGAGTCGCTTTAACTTAATATTTGAATATCAACTCTGGTGAAGTATGGATTTAAACTCAAACACCTCCTTGAAGCATTCTAAGCACAATGCAATTTATTTTAAAACCACAAAAGGGCTTTTCTAAAATGTCTTACTGAATTTGTTTTTCAGAAGTAAAATTCTATTTATACCAAACTTATTTCAAAATGTTCTCTCATCATGCCCCGGTTGTGCATAGGATGATTTTGTTTTTCCTTTGTGTTTTGTCCAAAACAGAATTCTTGGAAAATTTATTTGTCATTTGCAGTAAGAGACTTGTATGAAATAGACTTTATAAAATAAATGTTATCATTATCTTTCAGAATATGCTAGAACAATAGGTAATATAAAATTCTAACATAAACCAGAAGTTATCTGTCTTAAGAGTTTGTCTCTACACTGTCTGTTATGGCTGCTAAGTCTCACCCTCTGATGTGTGAAGTGATCTTTAAGAGATAAAGGAGAAATCTCCAGGAGTGCCCTTAATTTGCCTGAGCATTTTGTTAAACAAATATATAACCACAAGCACCAGCAGAAGATTGCACCATCTCTCACCATCTGTGTATAATTGTAGATAACCTATTAAGAGTGCAGTGGTGGTGATTACAGGTGGGACTGGAAGCTTCACTTTTTACTAGGGTTGCCTGACGTTTCCCATTATAAGACTATTTTCTGTTCCGTTTGATAACTTTCCAGGATTTGAGCTCATTTTCCATGCTGGGTGACTGCCTCCAGCTCTTGTGTTTTTTCATTTGTTTAGAGGAACTTTCAGTGTTGTGGGGTTTTTTGTTTGGTGTTTTTGAGGAGAAAAAGCAGAGAAAATGTCTTTACTTCAGGAAATAATCCTAGTGACCTTTTGTCTTTAGAGGCCTGGCCTCTCCTCTTTCCCCCAGCCCTTCAGGGCAGATCTGATACAGCTTTTTGCAGGGGGTCTGCCCTCATATATGCGAGTGAGGGTTTTTCTTTTGTTCTGGTGTGGTGCTTCCCCCCTCCAAATTCTGCTTGTTTGGGCCATGCTGCAAGTCTTAAAAACCTGGTGACCTCACTGTGGCTTTACAGCCCAAACCTCAGAAGATTTGGGTGCCTGTGGGCTGGCAACAGCTGGCGGACGCCGAGCCAGCATGTCTCTGTCCTGCATACGGGTTACGGAGCTGCAGAGGCAGCTTCCTCGTGTGGATGCTTGGGGATGCTCTCTGGGTCCCTGGCTGCAGGGATGGGGTCCCACCGCCACCAGCTGCATGTCCAGGCTACGTGCTACAGCCGCCCATGGGAGTCTCTTTTCTCGGGTACTTGGCACAGGCTCTGGGAGGTGAGCAGAGGAAAGGGTTATCAAGGCGGTTGCCTCTCCCTTGGCTACTGGAGCCTGTGGCATCCCCATCCCTGTTGGGATATGAGACTTTGCAGGCCCTGCAAGTGCTGGGGAGGGAGGGACAAGCCATCGGGTCAGATGCAAAGGGCACAAGTGGCAGGGTGGCAGTGGTACAGTAGCAGCTATGAAATGCCAGGATGAAGGCTCCCCTTCTCATTTCTCATGACAAGGAAACTGTGTTTTCTTCCTGAAATCCTCTCTGTTGTTCGTGACATGCTTGCCACCTCCTCAGCAAATGCAGCAGGGATTTGACAGATGACAGTCTCTGACTCTGCTGCTTGGCTCTCCTGAAGTGACCATCTATCCCATGCAAGGGATGCAAAGTGCACGTGGTGGCTGAACTAGTTTTGCTGGCAATATTACTTTTGTGTTTCTAAATTTGACACTGACCTTTTTTATTTCCCAGCCCATTACAGAGGAATGTTTGGTTTACATCAGTTGCTAGCCTTGCCCCCTATGGATAAAGAAGGGACACTCAGCTGCAAGGATGAGAAAAAAGAGAATAAGGAGCACCATAAGGCTACTTTCTCTCTACGAAAGTCTTCTAATGAAGGAAGGGCCATACTTAAATTTGGTGTTCTTTGCTTTTCGTACATACTGCCTGCCTGCGATGAGGTGCAGTGTTTGGCTAGTTGTGAACTGTTCATCTGTCAGTGTAATTCGGTAGTGTTGCCAATAACTGTTAACCTTTCATGCCTGTACAGCACCTAGAAATGCAAGCCTCGTTAATACTCTTACTGTGCCCATGACTTAATATTCCTCCATGTGAAACAAAATATGCACTTACTAAACCCTACAATTTTATGTTGCTTATTTCCATTGGTAATAGGGAAAACAAATAGTTTAAGTGCAATTACAGAATTGAGTATACAGCATATATTATTCATGCTTCGCCAGCGCTCTCCTCTCCTTCCTTGCTGCGCTAATGCGGCCAGTCCATAAGGTGCGATATTTGTCAAACAATCTGTGTAGTCTGCTCAGAGCTTTATCATCTGTATTATACACCATTTAGCATTTGTAACACAGCCAGGAAAAAACCCCAAACACAACAGTTTATCCATATGTAAAGGAGAATTATAGAAACAACTTGTTTCTCACGGCGTCGGCTGTACCCCAGAAGCGTATCCAGATCAATTTCTAAGGAGCCTGGGTCTGGTGCTGTACCCAGCCCAGCATTCCACTTTGCCCGCTGCTCTGCCACTTGCAGCATGTAACTGGAGAGACCTCTGATGGGTCTCTCTTCCTTGAGTGGCTTCAGCGAGAGCTGCAGCAGCTCAGCACCCTGCAGGATCAGTCCCAGCAAGAGTGTATCTGCCCAGAGTTACATTTACTCCTTGCAGTACATGTTTTTCTGGGGGTGAGAAGGGATTGCAGAGGAAAGGACTCGGAAGCAGAGTAAACAATAATGGCGACAACTTGCAGGCCTTGTGTACTGACGTGTACAATTTACCTTGCGTACTGAACTTGTGCCAATTTAACCAGGTTCTTGTTGAAAGTGATTTAGTTAGCTGGTAGCTTGAGTGTGGACACTTTCCAAGAGATTAAAGCGCAGTTAACATCTTAAATGAATTAAGTTTCCTAAGAGCCAGGGCCATAAGATTAGACCCAAATAGGTATCTCTTCTAGGATGCCAATTGAAGGAAAATACAAGGAAGCTTATTCCTTAGTAGCACACCTTAATTTAAGGCTTTCACGCTCCTGAAGCAAATGGTACACAAGGTTTTGATGTAAAGAAAACAAGTAACAACTGGTGGAGGTGATTACTAGCTTTTCATTATCTATTGATGTTTATATTATCTAAGGCTAGTCCCTGATGGCTCAATAAAAGACTGAGAACTTTGTAAATATTTATTCATAATATCTGCCTGATATCTAGAGATAATTCTATTCATCAAAAGGAGCGAATTTTGTCATCCATTTCAGGCTGTGCTATAACATAGTGTTGTAATGTGGATATGCTGGACTGTGGGAAAATATGTTTTTTCTGATTTCTGGGTGGTGCACTGGACTATGGGGAAAACCGTTTTTTTCCCCTTGACTTCTTGGACAGTTCAGAGCCAGTAAGGCTGCATAATCAATGTCTGGGAATTGTTATGAATAAGAATAGACTGGAGATTAGCTTTGAGATGTAGTAATTTAGATATCTGAATAGACAGATATTTAAATAGTCAGGAATGTTACTGTTTAGCAGTTATTTTCATACCTACGAAAGGCAAGAACTGAAGTGCTGGCGCACTGTAGCCAGATGGTATGGCATCTTTCCTGCCTAGCGCTGAGTTTCGTTGAGTGGGCAGAAGAGATGATCAGAGATGACACCTTCTTGTGGAGCAGCAGCATGGGGTGGCCCTGCCTGCCTCTGCCCTTCCTTCCTCCCAGGCCCCTTTGCTAGCGCTGGCTTTCTGCAAGAGCTCACCCTCCTGCTTAGTGCTCTAAAGAGAGCTGCCTCCGCCTGTGCTAGAAGCTGCATTTCCAGCTGTGCTTTTTCACGCTGCAGCCTTCACGGACTGCATTTCAACCCTTAGCTTCTTGTCTTCAATTTACACGAAAATGCCATGATTTCTGCTTCACCACTTCATTTGCTCAGAAGTGAAATAAACTGTGCTTTGTTGGCAGGCAGTATGTCTGTGTATCCTGTGTTTAATTCTTTCACATTCTTTTACACTGGTGAACTTGCTTGATGATTATTTTTTAAAGCGTGTTGAATCACATCTGCTTATTTCTAGCCTGTATAGCAGTCAGATGTGGCAGTTTTAGAGAAAGTCATGGAAGCGTTATTGCAAGTACTGGGAGGCAGGGGCAATCGCAGCCCTGTGTGCCCTTTTGGTTACTTGGAGCACTGCATTTCTTCCTCTCTCTTTGGCTTTCTTCCCTAACAGCAGCAAAGAGTAGTTGCTATCTCAGTTAACTGTGCTAACAGCAATCCTCACTACGTATTAAATTTGGATTGCCCAATTTCTTTAAAGTGCTATTAAGGTAATAATGGTGAATATGTAAATAGACTCCTTGCTCAGTACAGCTGCTTCCTCACAGAATACTGACTGGATCATTGCTGCTTACCTGAGGGATAAAGAACAAGTCTCCCTCCCCCCCTCTCTCCCTCCCTCCCTCTCTCTCTCTTTTAAGAGTATTTTGATACTCTCTGAAGCCAGCACAGCTAAGAATGTACTAGTGTGTCTCCTCCAATTTTCTGAAACCTCAGCCAAATTGCTAACAAGGTTCCACTAAGGTAACTTTTGTTCCTACTAAGGTCAGAAACAAGAAGAAGCGAATTTGACTCGTGATACCAGTTCTTGATGGAAAAGAACAGCTCATGCTTCATATTTGTAATCTGTTCCCTTTCTATCTGCCCCTTCCCTTTGTTTTAACTTGATTGTTGTGAACTGTCTTGTATATAAAACTGTTTTTGGGGTATGCTATTTGCACTTGGGGTTCAGACTTGACTGAACTATAGGCAAGAAAAGTGCTAAAGAAGCAACAATGAATTTGATCCTACGTAATGAGTTCAGAACTGGCATTTTTTTGTTTTAAAATCACCTGCCATTACCTGCTTTGATTTTCTGAGATGTTTGCTCCTAACAAAATCTCTGCTCATCCAAAAAGTGTTCCTGAAAGTATTTCAGGAGTCATTGAATGACAATGAAGGAAGAGTTAATTTTTTTGGATGTTTTTTAAAGTCATTTTTCAGATGATAGACACCTTAAAATCAAATGGATTCATCATTATGCATCACAACTATTGCTTCCCTAAAATAAAAATGATTAAGTCACCAAAATTAATCACTACTGGATTGACCTGCCTGGTAATTTAACTGGAGCACAGTCAGAGGTATGGGTTAAGTGAGTGGGTTTCCAGAATAATGTTTTTTATTATGTCTTTGTCAGTCAGGGCAATTTATTCTGGAATTGTTGTCAGAGGAGAGAGCATGAATAGGGTCACCCTAGAGTATGAAGCAGTCACTCATACCTATCAATCATGGACCTAAGCACATTTAAACTTGCTCGAGAAGTTCATTCTCCTGCTCAGGATTTATCTGATTCTTAATGCAGAAGCACTTTAAATACCAAATTGTATATACAGCTCCATCCTGTACCTGATTAATCTTTTATGCTCTCCCGTAGCTGCTGTGCAGTTATTTCCAAGAGATTGCTCTGCATCGGCTTGGGCTGTGGAGAAGAACGCAGGAAGGGGGTCTGTGCTTCCCTCAAAGGAAATGGGAGTAGTTTGCCATTACTGGTATTTGGTAAAAAATGGAGGAGGAAGAGTTTGGGTGCACGGGGAAAACAGGAGGAAACAGGAGAGAAACAAATGCTGCTTTTGTATCACGTCCCAAAACCTAAATGAGAAGACTCGCGGAATTACAGCATCAGAGATGAGTTGTTGCTGCTCTCCCTCACAGCTGACTTGACATTGTGCAGCCTCCTCTGCTTCAGTTTATGAGGCTGCTGGTGCTGAATGATAGTTTTATTAATGCTGACTGGGATGTCACCTTGGGTTTCAGCAGTGGTCAGCGATGAACAGTAGCCATAGCCAGCATCTGTGATGGTAACAACGGTCTCCCTCCAGGTATACAAGGGGGTTTAAGTCCTCTTGGGAGCTTCTGCAGTGGACAAAGCTAATTGTCTTGCTACTTTCTTAATGATTGCAATTGTGTCCTGCAGTGATTCCTATCCCCAAAGAGACTGAGCCACGGTGTTTTCTGCTACTGATGTTTTTCTTCCCTTCTGCTCCTCTGCTGAGCATCATTTGAGCTGTTGGCTGCCCTGTGCAGGAAGTGGGGTTGGGTGAAAAGGGGACATGCCACCCTTGCACAGGGCACACGCTGATTGCAGGGGACTGGATATTGAACCATCTTTTTCTCTCTGAACTTGTTATGGTGCATTCCTTTAATGGAAAACTGTCCTTTATTGTTGCCTCCTCCTAATGGCCTCCAGTTGCTGCTTTAGGAACGTGGCAGAGATGTATAAGCGTGATGCCTATGATGTCATTGCCATTGTAAGGTATAGACTGTCACGCAGAAGAGTTTTGAACTGTGATGGCCCTTATGTCAGGTCAGAATGTGACATTTTCCATTCGTGAGCCAGCGTTCCCTTCTAAAGTGACTGTTGTTTCAAGCTGAAGACAAAGTGAAATAATTTTGTTTGTAACTACACATAACTATGGCTGGCTGCACAATTACCAGCACTTTAACCATTTAGTGGGAGGGGTGGAGACGAGCAGAGGAGTAAATGAAATAACATCTTGCTTTTAACATATTTGGACTATTTGGGTATCCTCGTGCCATAAATAATTTATATAATTTATTAGGTAGGTTATTTCAAAGGGAATTTGTTTCTGTCTTGTCCCACTGGCACCAGCAGTGTGTAGTCCCTGTTTCCACGGTGAGGAAGGTCAGCAGCACTGCTTAGTGATGTGGTGATAAATGAGAGATGAGAAGATGAACTGCCTGGTCCTGCCCACTCACCTCCATCCTTCAGATGCAGATTGACTCTAGGACATGCAAGGGCTGCCAAGTAGTTAACCTGCTGAAAAAAGAGTGCAGCTGCAAAGAATGAACTGTCCTTTGGTGAAAACATCTTAATGCTTCCTTAATTACACCCCTGTAGGGTATGCACATCTTAATAGCCAGCAATGTCCACATGGAGATGGCAATTCAAACTTAACTCTTGCAAAGTTGCAGAGAGAACAGATAAATAACCCTTTTACCATAGTTCTTGAAAAGTCATAAGGGAGAAGAAATTGAAGTGGATTGGAGAACAGGGCTAAAGTGTCTGATGGTACTCTATTACATTTCCTTTCTGCTCCCATTGAAGTAGTGATGTGCAGTATAAAATTATCTCCTTACTGAACAGGTTCTCACAGATTGTCTATTTGAATGGGCAAGTTTTACAAGTTATTCCAGCACAGCGGTACTAGAAAATTGCCTTTTGTCAACAATCCTATTCCAGCATAAACGTATCTGCACGAGGAGGCAAATACAACTAGATTTATTAAAATAGCTGATTTTGGCTACACTAATACCCGTTCCCCCTTTGGGCAAGACTGAATGTAGCTGACCAGATTTTCAGCTGAAATGGGACATTGTAAGGAGAGGGTGATCACTGAAGATATGTATACTGATTTTTTTTTCCTTTCATATCTCATTGTAATTAATAATCAATATAATCTCCTCTCATGTATTAAAGTATGGTAAAATTGAATAATTTTTGTCTGTTTTTTAAGCCCTCAAACTATGTTGTTTGAAAGTGTTTCAGGTTTCAAATTATTAAAAAAAAAATGTTATTGCATAAATCTGTCAAGATTTTGCCTTCAAGTCAGTGGGTTGCACGAATCCAAGGTACTGACTTATTGCCTTCTGACAGCTGGCTAAGTGGCTTTTGAAAAGAGAACCGCCTGTTTTCTTGCATCTTTGGCAGTTGCATGTTAGGCCTAATATTTAGGGGTATCTGAGTCTATAATTAGGTGACGTGTTGAGGATCTCTGCTTTTGTGGTCCTTATACAAAAGTAGGAGTGATTTAACCTGGAAGCGAGAGGACATGAAGTTATCGGAACCTAACAGCAAAGCAGATTTTCTGCTTGGACACTCAGCAGGCTGTTTATCTGGGTCCTGTGCCTTGGGACCTGTGTACTCTTCAGTTTCTCTTGCTTGAGGTGCTGCAATACTGGCTAGCTCTTTATTTGGTCTTTTGCCTTCAATGACATGGGACCTAGCAGTCCGGATGCCTTGGGGCCTGAGGGTTTGTCGCTATCTCCCCTCTCTCATTTTTCCTAATTCTCCCTCAGATTCCCAGGTGGACCAGTGAAAAATTGACTTTTTGCTGAAGAAAATGAAAAGCTGAAGGGGGGAAGATGTTTTTGGGTCAAATGTTGTCTTTGGGAGCTCTTCCATTTCAGAAATGTTTTTGTTTTTAAGTATTTACACTTCAGTGCATTTTGAAATGACATGTTTCCAAGCATTTGGATGATGTAAAAATGAAGAGTCTTAAACGCAAACCACATTTTCAGCCAAAAAGACTTGCCAAATTTGGTGTTAAAGTAATCGATAGTCTCAGTCACCTCAAGCCTGCACTTTTCAGCACAATACATGTGGTTGAAATGTTGCCGAGCAATGCACCCAGGTGCCTTTTGCACAGCTTTCTTCAAGGGTCCAGGCCTGGAACAGTGCGCGGCCTTCCACGAACCTTGTCAGAGAAGTAAATCAGCAGTCTGAGTAGCTTCAGGCAAGGTCTTTTTCCTTTGAGCAACTCTTTTCATTACAGGTAGATGTCATGGTTTGAACCCTCTTTTTAACCAAATCATTCGTTCCCCCTCCTTTGTTAAAAACAACATAGGCATGGCTCCTGCCCAAATCAGCAGAATTTTGACCTCAAAAGGCAGAAAAGCCAGGAACTACATGAATATTTCTAGGGACTTTGCTGGAAGATATGAGCTTACTAGAGGGGAGTGTAAGACTTGAACATGTGTAGCCTGTATGACGCAGTAGTCAGCATCTCTGCTAATATCCTCTGAGAATGAAGAAAAAAGTTCTTCAGGAAGAAGTAGTGAAGATCAGTTTAGACCAGAGCAATGAAATTTACAGTCCAGACTCCCCTGGATTTTCAGGGACTGGAACATGGGTTGTGACTTGGCTCACTTCTGTTAAAGACAATGACAACAGGTAGGAACAAAGCTTGCATCAGGCTGTAAGTGGCATGCCAGGCTACCTGCTAGTAACGTCTCTTGAAGCATAGAGGAAAGCCGTTGGTGTCAAAAGTTAATTTTTTTTTCTGATCTTCAAAAGAAAAACTTCGGGTAGGTGCAGTCAGCAAATGATAATCACTGCTGAACTGCAAATTAGATTGGAGCGACTCTGAGTGGGCTTTTGTAAATTATATAGCTAAAACTGAGAGCTGCAGTAAACCCTTTAAATTTAATCTGAATGTTGGCAGCCATCAGTGGATGAAAGATTTCAGGACATCAGAGCTTTAATACTTCCAGTGTTTTGGTGGGTGATTTTGTGTTGGGTTTTTGGGGGTGGGTGTGGAATGGGAGAGAGGGAAGCAGAGGATCCCATCACAACAAAGTAGAACATTGGCGTTTGGTAGGCTATTTGGAACAGCTGACACATTAAAATGAATGTAATATCAATATTATAATCAAGGCACATAAGCCCCAAAACAGTGCAAGCTTGCTTTTTTCCTTTTGACTTATTATTTATACAAACCTGCACTGCCATTCTGCGGTGCTTACTACAGAAATGCTGCTTTCCCCTGTAGTGCTGGCTTGCATCCTTTTGCATGCTAATGCAATATTCTATTTCTAACTTGACGGTAATAGATTAGCGAATACATGAGGCTATCATTCCTCTGCTAATGTGATTCCAGCCATGCAGAAAACTTGAGGTTTGTCTTAAACAGGCCAGCTTCTGAGCATTCTTCATCTAAAATTCAATTTAAATAATTTCTAATTTGAGTGTCTACTTTGTTTTCTGCCTTTCAGCTTTGACGCCCCCCCCCCTTTTTTTTTTTTCCAGAAAAACTTAGTGTTTACTGTTAGTGGGGGAGGATGGAAGTTAGTGCTGTTTGCCTTCCTCAGCTGATTGTTTCAACCTTTGTCATTCTCTCCTTGAATAGGAGGTGTATTTTAATCATCATATGAAAGATTTGTCTTGATTAGAATAGGAAAGGTTCAGTGCCTTTTCTGGAGAGGGAACGGAGACTTCTATGTTTGGTTTTGGCTCCTGTTCTTTCTGGCATGTCTGCACAGATGGTGGCGCAGTCCAAAAACCTGACAAAGAAATACATGCACCACACCGCAATTATACTGTAGCTCCACTTGTTTCTGAACACCAAGGTGTGGGTGGCATTGTGAAACTCTTCATGTACAGCCTGCTGGGCTCACTGAGACTGTAATAAGGAAATTGAAGTGACTTTATTCTTGCTTTCAAAGTGAAAGAAGGGGGAAGAAGGTCACTGTAAGGTCTTTTGAGTGATAAAGTAGGCTGTTTTAATGATGTAATCAAACCAGGTGTATACAACAACTCTTCACTGCCACAGCGTGGGATATGCGTAGGATATTAATAGTGCCTCCCTCTGGTCCTTAAGCCCTGGATGTGAAAAGCTGTGTACCTGACTTTCCTTGCCTGGTGACCAGGTACCAAAGTATTCCCGTGAGCAGGTGCCACCTGGTGCTTACTGCAGGGAAGAGTCTGGAAAAAGGTGACTTTCTGGTGATGCCTAAGGGTGGGAGATGGCCACAGCACAGTAGGTGCCCCACTGATGGGGTGGGGTGGGGATGGACTGGGTTGGGGGTGCAGGACATCCCTAGTGCTGGGTGATGCTGGCCCGAGTGACCCATGCTGTCCTGATTCCTCCTGTGGTTGGGGATCTGGATGATCCAGTGGCCCCGTAGCAGTGCAGTGCTGCCAGTAGTCAGGGAGGTAGTCCTAGCACAGGAGCCATGTCTATGGTGGTTATTAGTTGTTTCTACACTGCCTGGTCCAGAGATGCTGTGTCACAAGCTGTAATGTCTTTGGGTTTTTTTGGCAGAGTAGGATGGAGATACATTGGGTGCTGTTGAAATTTGGGATAGGCTGGGGATGTCAAGGGGAGAATAACCCTTCTGAAAAATCTGACTTTCTTAGGCAGAGACTGGGCACTGCGGTTACAAATCAGTCATTTGGGGTCCAGCCTTCTTCCCCCTTTACTACTTATAGTTTTTAGATTTTGTACTTTTATGGTTAATTTTTTTTTCTTCACGGATTGCTTATGTTGAGAAAAAAGTTATATTTTTAAAGTGTATATCTGTTTGCTTTGGGCTAATCTCAGGATGAGATACAATAGCTTAGGGATCTGGGAAATAAGACATTAGTCAATGCTATCTTTCGGTTCCTTTATATGTTATAAGCAGATTCACTTCACTTGTAAAATATCCTCATACACTTGTATTTTAAAGATGGTTCTCTCTTTGTTTATTTCTATTATTCACAGTGCTTTGATATCTATGTGTCAAAGAATTCCAGAAAAAAAATAAAATCACCTTATAGCTGAGAGCAAGTATGGAACACTTTAGCTCAAAAAGAGAATTTTTCATTAAGATATAAATAAATAAGAGTATGGATTATATTTGAAGCTAGTTCTTATTTATTCAGCATCTACAGCTATGGTTGTGTTTTACAGAATAATGTAAAACTTATCCCTTTGTTTTATAGAAGAGTTTCTCTTTGCCTCTGTAGACATCAGTGATTGGAGTGAATAACATTAATTTAATCCTGTCCCTTTTCACATTCATGGGAGCTTTTCCACTGACTATGGTAAAGCCAAAATCTGTCTAATATGTTTTAACTTGGGTGTCAGACAGAGTTTAAACCCAGGTAAAGCTGTTTCCTGCCAGCACTGTATCATTTTATTTTTACTTATGAGTGGTTCTCCAGTGTGTAATGGGATATTTATCCAGACTTCCAGGTGCCAGTAGGAGTGTTACAGAAACAAGAGCTGTTTGATCCTACCTTTTCCCCTCTTAAAAGGTTTCCTGCCCTATACAAAACATGGTGAGGAAATTTTCCTTCCTCATGTCAAACTCCAGTCCTGGTGGGACTCCATAAAACCATTCCGGACAAGGCCCTGCTGAGGGTCTGCTCCCTGGCCACTGACCCTGGGCTCCTGAGGAACGCACACCACGGCTTCCCCGTCCTCTCTAAGCTGATGGGGTCTGGCTCAAGCACCTGCCCTCAGACCCTTGGCTAGGGTACAGCTGCAATAATTTGAAATAAAGAACAGAAATCTATTTCTGCACGTAGCCAAAAGAGGCAAGATGATGCTGTGGCTTAATGGGAGCTCAGCTGTAGGTCTCTGGCATTTGTGGAGCTAGAGAGGAAGAGGGCAACACTGCGGGTTGTGAACCAGTTTCTGAGTCAAAGCGGCATTTTGGACACTATGGTAGAGGGCACTTGTGTCTTTACTGGAACAAAAGGCATGCGGTTGTTGGGTGGAGGGATGCATATGCACATTTTTAACAGGTGAGCAGAAATCAAATCATACAAGTAAGACCCAGCTAGGTGACTTCTTGCTGTATGCTTTTTTAATGACTTAAGGGAGAATGGTATGGCAAGACTAATAACTATGTTAAATAATACTTCATTTTCTCATATCTATTGGTACCTTTAAAAAGTTTCTTTAATGGTGTGGATTTTTAACACTAGACTTCTAACTGGGGACTTAATTTCCTATACAGCCAAACTGTGATTGTAGAATGGCATTTGAATACTGAATGCTGTAGTTTTAAAGTGTTGTAATAGTAAGATTACTTTTTGTAATCTGAATTTGAGTACTAGAGTTTTTCAGAATGTGTTTGTTACGCAGTTCCTCTTCCAGGTTACCCATAGCACTGCACTGCCATGGCCGTCCAGTAGTAACTACTACTTTTTTTTTCTTTTTTCCTCTCTTCTAAAGCTATCTCTGAGTATGGCCAAGTTGTCTTTCTGGTCCAAAGAACGTTATAAAGAACTACAGCTAAACAACTAATGAGCCATGTGGCTCTGTTGACTATTTGGTCATGGTTTAAAACAGAAAAACACTTTTTTTTTTTTGGTCTGTCCAATACTATATAAAGTTGTGTGGGGTGGGTTGTTCGTCCCGTCCTGTCGTG
>NW_010973360.1:1049954-1055968 GCF_000737465.1 Haliaeetus leucocephalus
CCCCCCCCCGAATTTTCAGTTTGAGTTTTTTGTTTTCAGAGTGTTAGTTTTACAGCTTTGCCCCTTACTGGTTGAACATTTGGAAAATAAAAGTGTAATTGGTAGAAAAGAAAGGGGAGAGAAACTAAACATGGTTCTTTTTCTTTTCCAAGGGAAATAAATCAAATTCCAAGGCTTCTTACCTTTTGTTTCTTACATTTCTCACTACCTTTAACTTTTCATAACTCCTTCAACTTTGTAGAGATTACACAGTGGAAAAGTTGATTTGATTTTTCTTCTGGATAGCTGGATATCTCCTTCAATATTGAAAGGATTTTGAAAAGCTGGAGTGAAAGCTGAACAAGCAAAAGATGTATCTCTGTGTTTGTGAAAATAGAAGCCATCTTTCAGTTACATTCAATATCCTGAGAAAATGGGAGTAGTATAAAGATGGTGTATCTATTTCTAGAACATGCTGGTCTTTAGGAACCAGTTCGAGATAAAAATTTCCTCTTGAAATAACATAAGTGAAACCTCTTTAAAACCACCATGCCAAAAAATAGATTCCAATGATCCATGGAAAAATAGTAGCCTAAAAATTGTCTATTTTTGTTGTGATTTGTTCCGTGGTGAAACTCTGACCCACTCAAGTGAGCAACATCTTACTTGCAGCTGCTGCTGTTGGCTAGAAGGGTTACCAGGTCGTGTGGCTCTGCATCTAAGACTGACCCAAACCCTTGCTTTTTTTGCTTCAGCTGCTGCCATAGATTGCTGCAGCTGCCCAGAAAAAGAGATAAAAGGAAGCTACCAGTCTTGAGGCTTATGTCCACAGGTTTGACCCATGGCCAGTCGATATGCAGCCTAATTTGTCTATGGAAGAATTTGTTTTGCTGCGTGAGCTGCTGGGTACATAGGCAGCCTTAACTATAATGTGGATGAAGTGGAATTTTGTTGGTCAGGTTTGGTACAGTACCATGTGCTATCTGAACGTGCTTGCATGCTTGCTAGGGTGCTTCCAAAAACTAGTAGGGTTTCGGCATCCTACCAAAACCAGAATGGCTGTGTGGATTAGAAATCTCAACAGTGTATTTCTGTGTTCTAGGGGAGGAATTTAAGCTTGAGGCATCTTGGTTACTAAAAGACTTCCGAACTTTAAAACACTAGAGATTTTGAGAATCAAAGTAAACTTCCCTGGAGTGCTTACAGGCCTAAGGTCTCCTATCTTGTCTCTCAGATGGAGAAGTGGATTGGGGCTTGACTTGAAATGTTAATATCGCAGCTGAGAAAGCTGCTGTATCATTCAGCCGGACTCCAGAGGGAAAAGACCAATCACTTTAGAGTTAAGATGCATGAGTGAAAAAGTGCACGTGGGCCAAGAATGATTGACGTTGAGAGAGATTTTTTTTTACTTCATTGGATGATACCAGAGGAGCTCCTTGGGCTCAGAATAAATAAGGGTCACCGAAGAACACTTTTCAAGGCTGCAGCCACCACATAATCTATGGGTAGGATAACAAATTTCCGTACTCTGGAGAATGGCATGCTGTATTTAAACTGTTTAAACCATGAACTGGTTTATACAACAGCCGCTTCCTTTTAGCTAGTGGCACTGTAGAATGTCTTTTGTGAGACTCGCTGGAAAGAGTAGGCTAAACATTTAGTGGTTTTATGAAAAATAAGACCAGCAGTCCCCTAATCTCCACAAGCAGCCACCACATAATTTAGGCAATTGAATGTGTCATTCCAGATCCTAATCTGATAGTGCAGTGGGAATCCTGCACCAATACAGCCGTGCATTCAGGGTACAGTCTGGAGAGTCTGGGTTTATTATTGGGTTATGTTCAATAAAACATGTCACAATGGATTTCTTTTCAGGAGATGATATATAAGCACTAAGTCTGGGTTTTGTAGCTATTCCATGAAATGCAGTTGTTCGAAAGTATCTTAAAAAGTTAATGCAGTTAAGATTTCGCTCCGTCAGTTTATGGCTCCTCCAAAAATAAATGTAGTTTCAATAGAATGACATCTCTCATAAAAGCTGAATCCATCTTTCTTGAAATTCAGTTTTTGAAATGAGAGCTGACAATTACTTGGACTGTCAAAAGTATCTTGGCTGGTTTAGCCTGAGGACAGTCGCTGTGTGACTTTTCCTTTTTGGGCTGCAGAAGGCGAAAGGTCACAGGGAGGACAATATTTCTCTCCTGTATCAGAGCTTGCGCTAGCTCTTATTAGGAAATTCTCTTTGTATTCACATCTTGGCTTTGGCAATGCCAGCTGCAGGCTGTGTGATGAATCTGTACAGGGGCTACAGGGAGGGGAAGGTAGTGTGGAGGGGATATGAAAGATAATAGTGTTGAAGCCCAGAAGAGTCACCCAGTGCATGAGTATTATCAGTCTGAATGAAATTTCTTTATCTGATAATTCTATATCTGAATGGTATTTTGGACTTCAGTTGTATTGCCAACCATATAGCAGGTTGTGATTCAGACATCAAATGAAAATCAGAACTTTTACCCAGCCTTGTTTGGTCGAGTTGAATCTCTCCCTTAGATGAATGCTTACTACTTTTCCACCATGTTTCTTCTAAATTTCTCTACCTTTCTTTTTTTTTTTTTAAATTGGAAATAGTCCTATTTACAGGTGTTAATGATCACATTAAAGACACTCACTTTAGCTACTGTGCTAAAGTGGTTTTCGAAAAATCTGTGCTCCCAAAGCCTAGTTTTTCCAGTGTGTTATTACAGTAATTTGAATCTCAAAAGTTTGAAACTCTGAGACAACTTCTTGTTTGTAAGAAAACAACAGTATCAAAGTTAAAAGTTGAATCTGTGCTTGTTTCTCAAGTTCTTCAGTGGTAGTTCCAGAAGAATCCCCTATGACTTTCTATAAAGGGTAGTTTTTGAAAAGTTTTAATGTTAAGCTCTACAAAGTATACAACTTGCAGAATACTGTATTCAGTTTCTATCATAATTTGGTTTCTACATTGGCATTTAAGAATTTATTTTGAAAATAATGTGCCTGTAAGGGACTGAATAGAAAAGTAAAACCAGGAGGAGATTCTTCACATTTGTTTTGGCTTATATGAAAGTATGAATTAAGGGATTCATTTAATATTGGTTTGCTTCTTCTCTGCCAATGCATAAGTATCAAAATACGTAGATTCTCTTTCATGCCTGGATTTCTGATCCTGCTGAGAAACTATTGTACTGCTTGTGCATCAAACATGCACATGTGCATCCCATGAGACTAGGAGGAAAAGGTTTGTGGCTTTTCTTTGCACTCCTGATCCAGTTAAACCCCATCACAGCACTGTCCTGTAGATATCATCGACAGAGGAGGTGGCCAGCTTTTTAGCAGCTGTTGATGGGAGGACTTAATAGCTTGAAATAACCCCAAATTGCATTTGAATTATTTGAAATAACATTTTGTAGTGTTTTTATATATATTGAACTCTTCAGAAAGAATCTCACTGAGCAAGCATGTAAAAGCATTTCAAAGATGAACACTGGCCCTCATCTTACTAGGGCAAAACCACAGCACCTTAACTTTATAGAAGGCATCTGAAATGCTGTCACAATATTGTGATAAATATTAGCATTGCTTATAAATTTTAATTTTGCTACATTTCTGAAGAGTAATCATATTTAGGAGGATAAGGCATAATTCCACACCCAAAGTCTATGGTAAACTTCTGTATTTTTGATTCAGTTTTGGCATGTTAGTGCTTTTCATATCTCTCATACAAAGTGTGCTTCCCCCCCCTCCCCCCAAATGCTGGGGTTGGAAGTAATTTGTGCTGGTCGGAAATCAAGCATGAACAGTATGTGGAGTTAGATCTACAGTTCTGCAACTGGAGTGTGGACAGGCTAAGAATAACAGTATTGAGACCAATCGCTTGTGTAACATCCTTTGTTTGTTGAGCATTGCATTACAGTGATATATTCAATATGCTCTTTGCCTGGTGTTTGAAGCATGGAACTAGGCACTCCCTGGAAGTGGATTTTCTTTTTTGAGATGACAGCCAATTTACAGTAATTAATGTGATAAGGACAGCAGCTGTAGCAGTCTCTAATTCCTTAATCTTAGAGTAAGAGCTAGAAATGGATTAGTTAGAGATATATTTATCTTGTGGCATTTTCTCCTGAGAAAAAGCCCTTTAAAAATATTGCATTCTTGCAGCAGGACTGGCTAACACAGTGATGAAAGCAATTTTCCTTTGCTGAAGGGACTTATCCATGCTGGACTGAATGGAAAGAATAAACGCTGGCTTATTTTAAAGATGATGAATAACATTTTGACTCTAGGTGGTGAAAATAGTTTTGTGGGCTAATCTAAGAGTGTCTTGGCCCCAGGAGGAAGGGTGTCTATAGCCTCTGTCTAATGTGGGTAAGCTTATGACAAATGTCAACTGAAGATTAGGAAAATGGAGAAGAATATGTTTGGGAAGTGATGCTGTTATTAGCCCTTGTGCTGGGGAGGTTTTATTATCTTTCATGGTGAGATATAACACTGGAACAGGAAGCATCACAAGTGTGTGATGAAATATGTTCTTAACTAAGTGAATTACTTAGGAATATACATGCTATGGTTATTTAAATGTTTCCAAAGTTTGCAAATAAATTTTTTCTCTATTAAAAAAATCATCACTGAATTCATAACTGAATTCATTTCTGGAATCTCTTTGTTTTATTGAAATGAATTTACTGGGAAAAAAAAGTCCTAAACTTACCGTAACTGAGGTACTTCGCTAGATACATTTGACTTAATCATCTGCATCCCAAGTGTATTTATGTATCTAATCTGGATGACAAGCTAATAGTACTCTTTACATTTTATGGCCTTTGCTGAGACAACCATGAAGACTGTTGGAAAGTGGTTTGACTGTTTCACTGGTGTGGATGTTGTCCCACAGAGACTAGCCTGGGATCGTTACCTCTGACAAATGAAATTAGCAGATTATTTTTTGATTGCTGGATGGAAGACTAAAGTGGACCCAAACCAAACATTTGGCAATTTTTGGTAGTTTAAAAAAAGGCCATGATTTTCTTAATTGAAAAGAGATTAGATCCTTAAGAGTACTGTGCAGCTAACCTGTTTTATTATCCTTCCCACTAAACACAACATTTACTCTGTCACAAAATCGCTAATAATTTAGTGTGCATAGACTTGAGGATAGTAAAGCTTTGTGTTGTTCTGGGTTGACCTTTCTGCTTGATTTAAAGACCATTGTGAAACTGCTCTGAGGAGAATCCCAACATCTTTCACAACAAAGGTGAAAGCTTTGATGTGAGTGCTGAAGTTAAAGGCTGCTGCAAGGAGAGAATTGGACAGCTAATTTCACTGTGATTTTTGGTTGGAATAAAATAAAGTTTATACTGAACATGACTGTCAAGTGTTTATGGAAGCTAGGTATATCTTTTTTTTTATTTTAATTAAACTGTATTTGCTCAAATTGAGAGCGTTTCTGAGGAAAAACAACAAGGTCTGTGGTGCAACATAGGAGCTTCCTGCATATTTTAAACTCAGTTTCCTGTTAACTGTGTGCGGAGCTTGTCTGTGTCCCACCAGAGATGTGCTAAGTCTCTGAAGAAGTCTTATCTTAGCATTCAGAATAATCTCCCGTTAGATCCATTTGCAAGATTTGTGTGCTAGGGTTTAGCAAGCTCCATATCCTCTGTATACTGCCTGTTTTCAGGCAGGTTGGCTTTTTTTGTTGCGGAGCCAGAGTGGAGGACTCTGGGCAGCCTTTACTTACCAAAAATCTGGGTGGCTGTTGTCCCCTGCACGCAGTGATGCATTTGCGCCTGCCTGGTGACTCTGCGAGGAGAGGTGGATGATGGTGCTCCAAAAAAGCAGCTCCTCACCACCTGAATTTTGGGTGATCATAGTGTAGGTTTTGCAGCAAGCACCTGTGAAAGTCTATTCTGCCTAGGCAAGATCATTATCTTGTGTGTGCAGGTATACTGTCGTGGTTTAACCGCAGCCAGCAACTAAGCACCACGCAGCCGCTTGCTCCCCCCCCGCCGCCCCCCCCA
>NW_010973360.1:1055978-1086316 GCF_000737465.1 Haliaeetus leucocephalus
CCCCCCCAGTGGGATGGGGGAGAAAATCGGGAAAAGAAGTAAAACTCGTGGGTTGACGTAAGAACAGTTTAATAGAAAAGAAGAAACTAATAATGATAACACTAATAAAATGACAATAGTAATGATAAAAGGATTGGAATATACAAATGATGCACAATGCAATTGCTCACCACCTGCCAATTGACGCCCAGTTAGCCCCCGAGTGGTGATATCCCCCCCGACTCCCCCCAGTTTATATACTGGGCACGACATCACATGGTATGGAATACCCCTTTGGCCAGTTTGGGTCAGCTGCCCTGGCTGTGTCCCCTCCCAACTTCTTGTGCCCCTCCAGCCTTCTTGCTGGCTGGGCATGAGAAGCTGAAAAATCCTTGACTTAGTCTAAACACTGCTTAGCAGCAGCTGAAAACATCAGTGTGTTACCAACATTCTTCTCATACCTAACTCAAAAACACAGCACTGTACCAGCTACTAGGAAGGCAATTAACTCTATCCCAGCTGAAACCAGGACAATTCCCACGCATCCCCTTGTTGAGTTGGGCCTTTTCTTAGTTAGATTTGGCCAGTTTTTTTTGGAATGAGATATATCAGTATTTTATATTTTAGAAGCAAATTGATTTTATTTATTTATTTATTTTATTTTCTCCCTAATTCCTATTTGATAACAATGTTAACAAAACACTTGGGAAGGAGTGGTGTACTCTAATTTTTCCCAGGTACAAGGACCCCAGCTATTTCTGGCCTGATGATGTTTATGTGAAAAGTTATAAAGCTGTTGTTCTCACTCATGTGGAGTAATAGTTTCGCAGAAATCAGCTGGACTATTATTGAAGCACAATACCACTCAGCATGAGGATGGCTGGTAGGAGAAGGCAATATGCAGCTCAGAGCTTTAGCTAGGTCTTACAATAACTGGATTGTTCACCGCAGCCTAAGTGGAGGCGTCTGCGCTGTGGCAGAACACAGGAGCATCCATGATTGAAAAATGATGGCATGTGGTGATGTGTATGCTGGCAAGCTCTGAGGACACATTTGATGTGATGTGCCTGTTCTGTGAAGCAGCAATGAAGCAGTTAAGATAGATGGGAATCATGCGGCTAAAAATCCTGCATGTACTTTGAAAACTCATCCAAGGTACTTACAGACCATTTTTATTGCTGTCCCTCAGGATTTGTGCACAGTTTCTGGAAAACACAGTGTATGCTGCTGATAGAGATATGTCTCCTTTTTCTGCCATCCAAATGCCAAACAAAGAGGAATGGAAACCAAACGGAAGCAGAGTGCTTTTGTTCATGAACTGAAAAATTTATGGCTATTTGTAAAAATGCAGAAGAACTTGGTCTGCTGCTGAGAAGCAAAGATAAGAAGTAAAACCTGTCACTGGCAAGGTATTTTGGGGTCAGCTTCAGTCAGGGTGCGTCATTCCCTGGATGCCCATTTGATGAGTAGATTCCTGCCTAAACAACAGGCCTGAATTGCTCCTTTTTAACACGAGTTTGACTTGAAGGAGCTGGGCATTACTTTGACCATTGAAATGATGTACGGTCCACGGACTCTCTCTGCTGAGTGATAAATAAGGAGTCCAGTTTCACTGTGACAGAGCATCTGGACTTATGATTTGTAAAACAAGTGCTGTACGTTTTTGGAATTATTTAATCGTGAATACTTATGCAGAAACTGAGAGTTACTTCACTTCACAAAAAAACCCACTTTGGTGTATTTGAAACAAATTATTGGCCTCTAAAAACATAGATTTTAATTTTATTTTTAATTAAAACAAATCTAAATTCTTCAGAATTTTTTTTTTTTAAAAACAAGGGACTGTATCTTATTTCTTTGAATACTGTCCTTAGAAGGTTTTTAGAGACTCCAGCCATTACCTTTGGATCCTAGATGGGTAGTTCAGGTGACGCTCCATGCTGACAGACTTTTCTCTATGCAGGGATCTACCTCAGGTCAGCCATCAGTATAAGCACATTAGGGATTTGCTTTCGTGTTCTTCCGTAACAGTCATAGCCATTATTTGCAGGATATATCAGAGAATGGTCATTGGTTGTGGTCTGTAACTTGTAAGTAACTAATTGCAACATAGGGTGGTCCTAGTGCTTATCTGGCAGTTACCTGTAGTTACAAGCAGAGAGTCCAATGTGTATGTGTTGGGTTTTTTAGCTTTTTGTTTGGTTGGTTTTTTTGTTTGGTTTTTTTTTGTTGTTGTTTTGTTTTTGTTTTTTTATTTCATATGGGCATATTGGATATACTGGACTGAATCCATCCACTTACATCGTGAACAAAACTGCACTTTTAGGATTGCAGGATATTGTAATTCTAAGATGAATGAATTACTATTGGAAGCCTTTTAAATCTGCGTAGGGCCTTTTATAATCAAGTACATACAGTGCTCTTGTAGCTTTGGTTGTCTGGTTGTCTGAAGTGAAGAAAGGCTTGTAGAAAGAAGTTTGGCTTTTTATTAGCTGAAAAAATCAGAGATACTTTTTTTTGTGCTTCTGTTTCAGCAAGAAAGTCAAAACAATCAAGGTATCTAAAAAGCAAATTACAATAATGTCTTGAATGTTAGTAGAAATCTGATTGTGTGGACTCTAAGAGTGATCATTTTGTATTGAGCAATCCTTGCTGCATCACTAGATAAATACTCCTTGGTTATCTGCTCTTCTTTTTCAAAAATGTAAGAGCATCATTAAGTCTTGTTGGGACAGGCCAGGGGGGGCTGGCTGGAGGGGCATGAATGTAATGTTAATAGAGGCACTTCTAATGTTAACATCCCTCTTGCCATGTCAGCAGCAAATGTTGGAATAGGGCCTTCCTGGGAAGCTTATAATGGCGGGCTAAAGCCATGTCCTTTTCTGTTGCCATTATGACCTGGTCCCACTAACTGGGTAGGACTGTTTTAAGACTCCATATACTGTTTGAATTACAGACACAGCTACAGCACTCTAGACTGTGTGGGAATCTTTCATTGCTGCCTTTCTCCACATCTGTTTGCAGTTTCACCATTGCAATGAAGGAGACCAACAAGGAGAAAGCGTAAGAGGCCATTGTGTTAGAACACATTACTATTCACAAAACATATTGGAAAATAAATCTGCTTACTTGTTTTCATTGCAAAGACTCTATGGCTAATATTATGTTATATTCTACAAATTAGACCATTCTTTTAACAATGACTATAATGAGGATGATGTACTGAAAACCTTAGTTTGTTCATTTAACAGCATCAATATTGAAAGTTTATATCCTCCTAATAGCTCTTTTACTAAACAGAAGTTTGCATTTGAAGCACAAAGATTTCTTTAATTTCAATCAGCTATTTAAAAATCACACATCAGTAGGACTCTATGGACATGTTGCTGGGCCGAGGAGGGCTACTTGCAGTGTAGCTTGTGTTACCTTAGTAATGTGGCATTTCCAGATTATGGTGGATATAAAAATTATTTTCCGAAATTAAGTATGTCAAAGTGGGACTTTTGGGGGGAAGGATGAAGCTTTGAGGAAAGAGAAATTAATTATTCTGTTTTAAAGAGGTCTAACTGTCTAAGATGATGCTTATTTTTCAACAGAAGGCCAAGAGGATAGGGGAAGAAAATTAGGTTACCAAGTTAAGAAAAAAAGAAAAGTAACAGGGTGGTGTGTTTGTGTGTGTGCGTGTGTGTGTGTAGGATTCAAGTAGTTATAGCTGCTAAGACCATGATGTTGGACTAGTGTTTGGATATTTTTGTTTCAGGCATATCATCCTTTGCTTTGTTTTTGTGATGTGATGGAGTACATCACATGCAGGAAAAGGTATCCAAAGCTTTTGAATTGTTTGGATTGCTGCTTTCCATATGGATAGACCGGATGGGATTTTGTTTATTTTAACTGAATTCCACCAGTTAAGTATTTACTGTTTGGTGACTGACATGTCCACCAGCAGTGTTGATGTCTGATCAATTTTAACTTCTCTTTCCACTGCACTTGGTGGTCCAAATAATGAAAAGGGTATTATCATGTCAGAATTTTTTATATTGATGGTTACATATTTACAATCAAATGTTTTAGATGTAGGTGCATGTATAGTTTTCTGATAAGAAGCAGGATAAATGTGCGTTCTGCTGAAAAGTTAAATGCATCAGAGCTTGCTTTCTTTTAATGGAAAAATAACACGATACCTTAATTCTCTGTTCCAGAAGAGCCTTCAGATCTGTCCTCTCTGCTCCAGTTACTCAGGATGCAGGGCATGCCCAGTTATTATGGGGAGCTCTAACAACCAACAAAACCTTTATCTAAACCTCCATATGGCACATCACTGGAGTACCTAGACATGTGCACTTTTGTCTTTGGTCATTTCGTACAGAAAATACAATTAGACTTGGCTGTCAAAGAGATGAAATCTGTCATATTCCTCCTGTAGGAGCTGAACTTGGTCCAGCCCAATAAATACAATAAATACTTACCCATAAAATGGCAAGCAGAGCCTGTGATTTCAGTGCATGCGGGCTAAGATTCTGTGGGGTCTGGCAGGCACCACTTTCTGGCTGAACAGCCTGTTTCTGTGATCAGTACAGTTTCCCTGCTCCACCATGCTAAACGCCATTGCAATAAAGCAGCAGATGGCTTTGCCACACCTTCCCTAAAAGGGCAATTTCCTACAGAAAAATGGAACTCTAGCTTTCTGAGGAAGAACCTTAAAATCAAGATTTGTTCAAATCGCCTTACTAGAATAACCTTGCAAAGTGGTTTCTTTTTATTGTTCCTTCTTGTATCTTCATACTTTTAATGTGCCCTGCCTGTTGTAGACACGTCAAAGACGAGGGAAAAAAAATATGACTCAATCAGAAGTTTCATAATGTCTTGTTTTCCTCTTCCTAAGATATCGGGGAACAGCCCATATTTCACAGACCTGTTTGTTATTTGTAATGGTTGAAATCTTCTAGCTGATGCTAGACAGGCTTATTGCCCTCAAGTGAGGAGTCACAGTTAACCATGTGCTGGGAGCTCTGTGTTAGGTTATGCTGGGGGTTTGGGCAGTGCAGAGTTGTGCAGGTTCCTGGTCGTTAAGGCCCATCTTTCAAGGATGAGGGCAACAGATGCCCTTTACAGCCAGAAAAGCTGGGGAAAAAAACAATTTTACATAATAATTATCACCAGTGGTGTAACAGACAGTATATCATTCTTTTCTTTCAGATGATTTCTGACAAAATGCCTTTACTTGTGCTTGTGACAATTTTATTTTCAAAAGGGTGCAGCCCTTTGTCACTGCATTTTTCAGGGTAGAAGCTTCTGCGTTAGAGTGTCTGCCAAGGGGTTTTGAGGGATTGCCCATATTTTTCTTGACATAACATTGTATTTCATACTGTAAACTGCACAAGTAGGTGGAATTAACTGGTCTTCACTTGTATCGTGGCTGTATGTCATCTCACTTGATTATAGCTTGTGTGGATGAAATCCATTTTGTAAACTTGTCCTTTAGGACAACGTATGTCAACATAACATTAAATGCTCTTTTCTTGTCCTGTTCTATACAAATACTGTATGACAGTTAGCAACCACTTGAGTTTACTGGTCTCTGTCTTCTGCTTCCATCTCTCCAGTTGTTCTGCTATTGCAGATAATTCAGTAGCTGTGCTGGCTGGTCCCTGCACTTCCATAACTGTGTGTCGTTGTCGTGGTTTAACCCCAGCCAGCAACTAAGCACCACGCAGCCGCTCACTCACCCCCCCCCCCACCCAGTGAGATGGGGGAGAAAATCAGGAAAAGAAGCAAAACCCGTGGGTTGAGATAAGAACGTTTTAATAGAACAGAAAAGAAGAAACTAATAATGATAATGATAACACTAATAAAATGACAACAGTAGTAATAAAAGGATTGGACGGTACAAATGATGCACAGGGCAATTGCTCACCACCTGCTGACTGACACCTGACTAGTCCCTGAGCTGCGATTCCCCACCCCCACTTCCCAGTTCCTATACTGGATGGGACGTCCCATGGTATGGAATACCCCTCTGGCCAGTTTGTGTCAGCTGCCCTGGCTGTGTCCTGTGACAACTTCTTGCGCCCCTCCAGCTTTCTCGCTGGGTGGGCATGAGAAGCTGAAAAATCCTTGACTATAGTCTAAACGCTACTTAGCAACAACTGAAAACATCAGTGTTATCAACATTCTTCACATACTGAACTCAAAACATAGCACTGTACCAGCCACTACGAAGACAGTTAACTCTATCCCAGATGAAACCAGGACAGTCGTTCATTTAATTAATTACATGGAGCCCTGACTCTGGCTGAAAGAATGGCAGTAGTTGGTAAGTCACTCGTATCACATAAAGAGGTATTTGCTCTATATCTGTCAAGCACACTTGGCACTGCTCTTCACCTCGCATTGTGGCTGCCAGAGCCAGTCAAGTCCATGTTACGCCACTATGGTGACATGTGGGCGCTCTTGGTCGTTGTAGGAAAGTGTGCTAATGGCCTGCATTTAACAGGCTTGGAATCATGTTAGTTGCAGCCTGCTGGTGATCACAAGGTTGTGTTTGTGCCTTCATGTGTGAGAAGGATCTTCAGGAGGTGGTGAGTGTTGGACCCTTGTACGGTCTTGGGAGAGCTTGTTCATAGTGCTGCTGGCCCCCCTGCCTCAGGTTTATCTTATTTTTGCATCCTGGTAACTTGAATGGTCAGCTGCCCATATTTTTAACTCTAGGAAACTATCCGGGAGGATTTGTTGTTAAAGAACTGCTTTTTAGAGGCTTTCCCAAGCACCAGCTTCACAGTTTGTTTTTGAGTAAGTGCCTGGACTGCAGGAAATAGCTGCTACCATTAGGGTCAAAGGGGGCACACCGGCAAGGGACTGAATGGACATGAAGTTGCTGTCACTGTCCTGCTTCTAGGTATCAAGGAGAGAAGTTTATTGGAAACACAGTAGGAGATAAAGCATGACTTCTGTGTGTAGATGGTGTGTATACTCTGTGGAAATAAAGCTTCATTTTTCAGGTGCTGTTAATCTTTTCCTAAAACCACAATATTAAGGGGGGGGACGACGACGGACTTTTTTAGAGAGCTGCTTGCATCCCAGTTGCCTTTTCTGGCATTGTGTTCTTATCTCCCAGTGTTTGTGCTCATGACAAGTACAGTCTTGACTTGTAATCATCATCTTAATTTGCAATGCTTCTATTTGGTATAAGACATGTCACTTTGACAGGAGGCCATTCAGGACTTTAATATTGCATCAAGGAGTCTAAGATTAATCTAGAAAGGCATCTAGAATTAATTTAAGTGCAATACATCTCAGATACTAACATGGTAAAAGTCAAACAATAGCAGGATGCTCGAAGGTGGTGATACATGCAGGTCTAGCTAATTCACAGGCTTTGTCATGTACTTTTTTCAGCTTATAACAGAGTGTACTGAAACTGAAAGGCAGCTCCTGGCAATTATTTGAAATTTTTGCTACTGTACAGAAAAAAAGTTCAGCAAGTCTGAGGGGGTAAGAGAGCAGTTCAGTAGTAGATTGAATACAGGGTACACATAAGTGTAGGACTGTAATCGACTATCTAGGGCACAGAGTCCTGGACCAAGAATCTTAAGCAGCAACATAGTAAACAAAACAAAATGTTCCTAGAAGTCTTTCTCTGATAAGCTGATAAGTGAGCTTTGCATTTTGCCTTGAAGAGTGATTTCTGTGTGGTGGTGTGGTGTCCCCCCGCACCGTCCTTTAAGGGTTTTTTGTTTTGTTTGTTTTGTTTTAAAGCTGTAACTTGAGTCTTTTGACTTGCAGTGAAACTGAGCTGACAGGCTTCCTCCCCATCAGGAAGACACTGCAAACAATTGCTCTCCTGTGCCTTTCTTGCTGCTGGAAACTTTTTTAAAGATTAGTAGTCTACAGTGCCATTTCAAGATTCAGACATTCATTCCATGCACCATTACCCATGGAAGAAGGAAAAATAGACTATTATAACTGTAAGTGCAATACTCTAACCTAATGGACAGTATAAGAGATGTGTACTTTGCACATACACACTATTCATTTAGAGAGAGTGCATGACTTTGACGTGCCTTCCTCTAATGGAAAAGCGGTTAATAACATAGAATATTCTTCTGTAGAAGAGACACAATTGCCACCCACCTATCTTACGTGGGAAAAACAGATTGAATAAGGTTTGTGAGAGAGAAATATCTCTAGGCTCAGTTAAGAGACATTTTGACACTAGAATCCTGGTAGTAAAATACAGTAGAACCATTTGCTTTTTATTGCTGAACAATTAAGATGGAAAGTATGTGAATAAAATGGAATGTCCTTGCAAAACAGCAGCAAGAAAGCATCTCCCGTGTGATAATCGTAACTGGTGAAGTGGTGCTCTTGTGATCTTTCTGCTATAGTGTCCCTTGCTTTTATGTGGTGGCTTTTAAGGCAGCAGCATGAACGTCCTACACACGTGCATGCATGTACACACAAATTTTTAATATATATATGAAAACTTCGTAGTACTGTATGTTCACAGATATTTTTTCTTATTTGAAATGGACTAAAAAGAGGGTCAATTGATGAATGATTTGTATTTGGCTACCATTCATATCAGCGTTCCATGAGATCTGCTTTCACATCATTAGTCTTTCTTCCCAAAGCTGTTCTTATGGTTTTTCTTCTTAATTCACGTGAAAGCCACTTGGTTCCAGCTGTTGATATACCGTTTTTAGTTTACAAAGATTCAGTCCCACATGGACTTTTCCCCTCTATCTCATGGTACAAACAAAGCTAATCTTTCCAAGCAGTGCTTAAAGTGACTGCTTTCAACTAACACAGTATGTGCCAGACAGTAAAACAAACAGTTTCAGGCTTTAAATGATTGGGACCTCTCTGCAAACTCTTTTAGTCTGCAACTATAGTGTTTCTTTTCCTTGCTGATCTGCTTATTGACAACCACAGATTATGCATGTCCTGTCTCTTTCTAAAGATGTTGTAACTGAATTCAGTTGTCTCCTGGTACCATATAAAAGGATATCCCTACAGGTGTTCAGTCTGTTTTGGATGGGGTCTAAAAGGTGTAAGTAACTACATCCTCCTTGCAGAAGGGAGATATAAAGGAAACCAGATGCACAGCTTTCATGTGAAATTCTTAACCCACAGATTCTTTGTAGATCCCTTCCTAGGGCAAACTATAGATATAATAACATACCCTTGATTTCCAAAACTTTGATCTGATTAATGACTAAAAAACTTAAACTTTCGGGTCACAATAACCCTTCTGAAATTAAATAGTGACATTTCAAAAAGGCCTAGGTGATTTTGGTGTTTGAATTTTCATTTTCTTTTAGGAGACACTTTATGCACTACTCGGAAAATGCTCCTTGGTCTACTTACCAGCTTTTCCTTTTCCTTTAACATTCCTGGTCTGCCCAAATCTGTGTCTTTCTCCCATCGTCCTAATCTACTTCAATCCCTTTCTCAGTCTCTTAAGGCATTTTGGTCCTCAGTTCATCTCCTCACCAATTGCAAACTCCTTGGTTCCTCACTGCCATTTCCTTCCTAAAAGAGTTTAGTTCTTGGGTTCCACTCCTTGTCCTGACCAGGTACCTCTGGATGCCTCAATTATTTCTCTGACAAATCCTTTACTGCCTTGTGATATTACATTTGTAACATAAGGATATCTTAGCATTTCTCTAGCTTTCTCTGCTGGGTTTTCTCTGACTACTAAAGATTTTGCGTGGTCTTATCTTCCTTTGAGTCAGTGGGCTGTCAGATCAGCAGCTTTCTTAACGCCAGGCACATTTCAGTTCTCTGTTAGTATGAAAAGCGCAGTTGACTCGACTAACATTGCCATGCCATGCTGAGATCTTGATAGTTTTTAGCAAAAGCAATGTGGAGATGGGGACTTCCTTGTGTAAGGGAGGGTTAGTTTTAGTCCAGTGCACATAAGGAGGAGGACCTAGCTTGTGTCTCAGTTGGTTGCAGGCACTGGTTCAATAAACATGATTAATAATGATACTTTATCATACAAAATCAAATACTTTTTCTTTTCCAACACATGATATGAAAAAACTGTCTGACTTGTGAAGTTTATCACTGTATTTAATTGATAAGCGCGGTAGGAATACTGATCATAAAACAGCAGGCTGTAGCCTCTGAGGTCCCTGTGAATTACATTAATGAATTATGTGACATATGAATTATGACCTCTTCTAAAATTTGTTATACATTATCACTTCAATTATATTTGGACATGAAAAACACACACACAAAAAACCAACCCCAAACCAACAAAATCTCCATACATATAGAACTAGATTTCTTTCGAAGTGCACAAAATTTTGTTTCATTTTGCTTCTCGTCAAAACAGTTGGAAAATTCCTATTGACTGGGATAGGAGCAGAGATTTTTCTGGCACTGAATGCATTTGAAAACTCCGTTCTCGTGTTTCTCATTTGAGCGTTAAGGGAAAAGTCTAGGAATGCTAAGAGCTGAGGATGTGGTTGTGTTATCTTCATCTGATGTGGAAGGGGCCTTCTTTTAAGTGGATGGAAGATTAAATATATCTTTATGATACTGGGTTTACTGCAAATCATAAGGTTATTAATTAAATGGCCAAGGCTTATTAATGATGTGTGCACAGAGAATTATAGCTCCATCAAGCTGTTCTATTCTGGGTCTGAATTGTAATGGATCCTCACTTTGAGATGGGTATTGCCAGCCTAAGCCTGGTTATGCTAGAAAACTTGAAAGTTTTATTATTTCTATAGGCCTAATTATTCTCATAGGGTTATTTTGCTATAGCTGAACAGCTGAAAAAAGGACAGGTTGTATTAAGTTAGGAGGGCTTTGTGGAAGATGAGGAGATAGAAGCTTTGTGGCATGGCTAATTTGAGCGTTGACCTTTCATTTCCTGAGACATCAAAATATCAGGACTAGAACACAAGGAACAGTCCAGCTATGATAAAACTAGTTCAAAAAGTTCTCAGCTTATGGCATGCATGTGTGGCAGATCAAACTGTAGAGTTAATGTGCCTTCAAATTCACTCCCAACTTTTAAAACATGGACTTTCTATTCTTCCTCTG
The DNA here is from genome assembly GCF_000737465.1 of Haliaeetus leucocephalus. Lineage (NCBI taxonomy): Eukaryota > Metazoa > Chordata > Aves > Accipitriformes > Accipitridae > Haliaeetus > Haliaeetus leucocephalus. The sequence continues at coordinate 1,067,019 of NW_010973360.1, forward strand.
GCTGCTGCTGCTGTACTCATTTGTGTTTATCAGTCGTTTCCTCCAACTGCAACAGGCCTCCCTTCTCATTCCTGCTCTCCTGGGAGGTTTGGGCAATTACTGTCATGCTTAAGGTTGTCTTTGATCAGAAGTGTCCCTTGGTACATTTACCCCCCACCTGCCTCTGCCTTGGGGGACGTACCAAAGCACTGAACTTGAGACATACATGTACCACAGTGCACGATGCATTTATCTTCCATCCCACCTGGTTCACCCCCAAAGGTGTTAGCAGAGTAGTAGTTGTCTGCTGTAGTGCGTTGCCTACAGCTCTTCCTAGAGAGTCAAGGGTGAGATGATCTAGTCTAAGTCCTGTGCTTGGCACTACTGAATAGTGGCTAGGCTATCTGCCTGGTGCCAGGGGAAGGCAATGCTATCGCAGTTAATAAAATAATCAGGACCCCCAATAGTTAAAATCAGTACCTGCACTAAAAAAAGGAAAAACCCCCCAGTTTCTGCCAGTTGCTTTATCTTCCGTAGGATCAGTCCAGCCCCCAGCCCTTTGTAATGCTCCCTGGCACGTTTTTGCTAACAGATTTTTAGCTTTTGTAGATTCGGGGCAAGTAGTATCTTTCTACTTTCTCAGTCCCTGGCAAATTTCTTGGACGAGGGCAGCGGGGGAGGGCAGTAACATTCTTGCTTTAGACCAGGCAATTGCCAATGCAAGTCAGAATTCAGCTTGTTAAGCAATAATACGCGAGAGAGAGATAATTTCGATAAGAGAAGTGAAAGAACGAATACTACTCAAATTCTTTTGAGAAATACATCTACAAAATACCATTAGGTACAATTCCCTTTGCTTAATATAAATACAACTCTGTCTAAGCCTTTAACAGGTCTGTAGCCATGGCATTTAATTGCCAGCTGCCTTTAAACCGTGAGCAGGTCAGCAGAGACACAATGCTATCAGGGATAATTTGTCATTTATGTATTTCCATGGAGTGATATATAATGTCTTGCTGAGAAGGGTCCTTGTGGGTGTCAAATACTGCTGCTGCCTATAATGGAAATAAAGGAAAAAAATAAAAGGCTGGCAAATAGATGTTTCTGTAAATGTAACTTTTAGTTTGCAAGTAACCTTGAGGCTAAAAGATAATTCCACCTCTGCTGGGGGGCAGTAATGAGGTGACAGGTGAACAATTCAACCTCTGTGTTATTTATTGATTGAAAACAACTCCCAGCATGTGTGCTGCTTCTGAAATTTATTGAAGCCAATTGAACATACAGTGTGCGATATACACAAACTTGCTCTCTTTTTCCCTTTCCTCATTTCAATTTTTAAGTGCTTCCTAGAGACAGATATAGAACCAGTCATCACGTCTGGCATGTGGTGTGCATTTAGGGCTGGAGCCAAAACCTATTCAAGTCATTGGTTGTCTTTCAATTGACTTCAACTGGCTTTGACTCAAGCCTTCAAGACAAAAAAAAAAGGAAAAAAGTATGCTGTATATGGTTCTGTCTAAAAGAGCTGATGCAAACGAAAACCTTGCTCAAACCCTCAGCATAAGTGGAGCTAAGATAGGTGGAGAGAGGGAACAAAGGGGAATAAAGCTGTGGATAGCTTTGGTACCATGTAACACTGTCCATTTCTTTGCATGGATGCCCAGATCCCAGGCCTCACCTACACGGACCAGGAGCGTTGTGGACAGACACGCGGTTTGTTTCTTTGCACCTGCACTTCTCCACCTCCTGCCTCTGCAGGGCCAAGCTGGAGGGTATGGGTCCAGGGGTTGTGTTTATCCCCGTGCTCCCCCTATGTGGGGCAGATGCATGCCAGGTGTGTGGAATTAGAGATATTCAACCCATGTGGGTAGATCAGGGAAGGCTTCTTCTCAAATGTTGTCTATTTATCACATGTGTATTGATTCTGCTGATGCTACCAGCTGCCACAAACTCTGTGCTGCACGTAATGGAAATCTTTTGTATCTGAGCCAATTACTTTGGTCATAGGCAATTATTTCTACAGAGGAGGGTGCTTTTATGGTATTTAGATAAATAATCATCTTTCTGTTATAAGGAACTCCTGCTTGTAGTGAAACAACACTCGCTAATTGAAACTCCTAATGGCTTTCCCTTGGATGATAGGGGTGATAATATTTTTTTAATTTTTTTTTTTAAATGTATCTTCCTTTTGTCTGAAGTTTTTCGCTCGAAAAGGGGAAGGATTTTGAAAAAAGATGGGCTCTTTTCTTTTTTAATTAAAAGGAGGAAAAAAAAAAAGTGATATTTTTTGAGTGTCTTGAGCACTGTTCTGAACACCTGGCACTTAAACTGGATTTTATTCAGATTGTACCTGCTCTGAGAGCCCTGCTTAGGTCTCCCTTCTCTGCCCGTTTCCACCCACAGACTTGCAGGCTCTGGCGGTGCCAGGGCAGCACTTGTTTCTGCTGAGGAGGGCTGATGTGGTCCCTGCTGAAATGCCACCATGAGTTGCAGGAGGGGACTGACTGAGAATGAGCACCAGTTCCTGGCACAGCTCTGGGCTCTGAGCAGCTGGGGGTGTGATAACAGCCTTTGAAAGGAGAAAAGTGAAAAGGTAGAGGAGTTTAGCACTCTGCAGTGGTGCCAGCTGCAGCAGCAGGGCTTGCAGGGTTGCAGTGAGCATTAGGAAATTGCTGATACAATTTAGGGATACTATTTTAGGTGAGATACTTAAGCTGTTGCACCCCCAAATGTGGTATAGAATATTTTCTTTTATGTTCTCGGGGGATAGACAAGCTCATGTAGCGCAAGAGGGGTTTTGCTTCTAATCTGTTTTTCTGTTACTATAATCTTCTAACTTCTCTGTGCCGGTCTTCTGCCTCTGAGTTAGTGTTTCTCCTCTTTCATGGAGACAACCTGTGCTGTTTGTCTCAAACCCTGGTGTCATACACTCAGTTCAAGCCAGGACAAGGATCTGCTAAACCATTTTTGTTCCAAGGCCAGCAGCTTTGGGCCGGCCTCAGGTTGCGAATGATCAACAGGCCTTCAGTATAAGACACTTTTTTTTTCTTTTTCCCTTTCTATCACATTCATGAAGAATGCACTTTAAAAATAAAGAGAAAAAAAAGTAATACCCCCACTCCCATTTGGCTTTGGCAACTCATGAGAGATGACTCTGAATGATTTCTTTCTCTTACTCCTAATGGGATTGACACTACATCATCTACTTATTGTTCAGATGGATTCAAGAAATTTATCTCTTCCTGCATCTCAGTGACAGAGAGGATGTGCTGTGCTGATTTTGTACTTGGCAGGTTGTACAGGACATAAGGCTTTTGCATTGCATTATTGCTGCTGGCAGAACAGAGCCAAAAAGATGGATGATTTGTTTGTAGTATTGCCTCCTATTCATTTCGCTCTCTTTCACCCAGCCCCATTTTTTTCCCTGTGCCCATCCTTAGAGACCTGCTTCAGCTTAAGCATCTCCCCTGGTAAGATAAAATTAAAGTGTTGCAAACAAAAGTTTCCTTAGACAAGAAGGCTTCCAAATAGGCTACATTAATTCTCAGAAACATTTTTTGTATTTCCGATCAAAAGGCTGTGCTTGTGCATTGGTAGGATTTTATCAGGGGCAGGATGAGGTGGTGCCTTTCTAAGCCAAGGTGTTTCATTTTGTTTTGTTTCTTCAGCAGGAAATGCCTGGGCAAAAAGGATCCCCTTCCCTGCTGCATGTCACGTTGCTTCTGTTGGGGCCACGCTTTGTTTCGCCCCTCACAACCCTGCTTGGCTTCTGACTCTGTGTGTTGCTGTAATTTATGGATGCTAGAAACGCTGAATCTTGAAACCCTGGCAATACAAAGCTTTATGTTTTGTAACGCATACTGATCCCACATCATTTCAGGCTGCCACCTCTGCTCTCTTATGTTGTCTTTCTCATTCTGTATTTGCCACGCCTTGCAAAGGCAAACTGTCACCTGCCCCAGCCACTGCTGGTTTACCAAGGCTTTGAGAAGGAGGGAGGAATTTGTTAATGGTTAACTCCACTTCGTTATCTCCTACCACGTTCGTCACTTTTAATCATTGTGAAGGTGTCTAATTGTCCTTGTGTTGCGCTATTTTTGTCCTTGGTAACTTCTCCTCCATGGTGGTCCTTCAGGTACGCTTACCAACATTATTTCTGGAGGTGCCAGTTGTCTGCTATTGCTGCTCTGCTACAAGAGATGAACATCATAACACTGGACAAATGTGAACCATCAGTGCAAAGCTGTTGTCACGGTCTCTTCTGCCTCCACGCTTTTTTCTGGCTGCAGTATGTGCTTACTTTGTGAGCTGGGGTAAGCCATGGCCCTGGTGCTGCTCCCAGTCTGTGGGTCCCAACTGTGCTTGGCCCAAAGCCCTGGGGAGAATCTCAGTGCAGTCCTCCACTACCCAATGGGGGTTTATAGGCAAGAGAGGGCCAGGCTCTCTCTCTGAGTGCAGGGTGGAAGGACAAGAGGCAGTGGTCACACGCTGCAGCAAGGGAGACCGTGACTGGATGTGAGGAAGGAATCCTCACCCCTGCCAAGGTGGCTCAGCAGTGGCAGGGGTGGGTCCAGAAGCCTGGGCAACCTCCATCCATGGAGATGGTCAGAGCATGGCTGGTCGCCGTACTGAATGACCAAACCTGCTCGCGGGAGGGCTGGGATTGGGGACACCCGGCCATGCCTTTCAGCCCTGGTGGTCCTGGGATTTTCTGATCCTGTTAGCTATTTCTCATACAGATCTGCAGTTTCATCTGCTCGCTCCCTGTAAATACTCTCTGAAAGAGTATCCTTGTGTCTTCCTAGTCGTGTATGGCATTGGTGCCTGTAGGTTCTTGAAATTGCCAGAAGTTTCCGGAAAACTGTGGTGCAGCTGTGCATTCTGGAGCTTCAGGCATTTTGGGTTTTAAAGAGCTGTGGGGGTATTCATTTGCCAAAAGATCGCTAAGGGTAACCTGTACCATGCTGCTAAGGAAGAGGAAATTCTGTACCGATAGATGTCTTGCTATTCAGTTGGTGTATCATTCTCCAGACAATTTAGATTTTCTAACTGTAGATCCCAGCTCTTCACCTATTTGCACTTTGATTATATTCTGCGGAACTCACCAAAGCATCAGCTGAGGGACCACAAGGTGCAACTCAATGGGTTCTTGGAAAGCTGGATGTGTCTTATAGAAGAGATGTTTTTAAGAGTAGCCACGGCTTTATTTTTGAAATATGGGCTTTTCACATAGATATTCCTTCTCTGGATGGCTTTAGAGTACTACTGAAACTTTGTACGGAAAATTGGCATTTATTTCATTTAATAATAATAATAATAAACAAATTAAAAAAAAAGTTCTCATATAAAAAAGGCCAGCAAAATCACTGCTAATTTTTTATGTGAAATGAAGAGCCACAGAGAACTGGATGAGGCCCAAGCGCTGCTAGCAATGCTTCAGAATCCATTAATGCAGAGAGGGTTACAAGATTGGACCATAATTATCTAACGTAATACCAATTTAAATAAACAAGCATTTCTTTTGACTGGATTATTCCTATTGGAAGCAGTTTATAATTTTACAAATACTAGAGCTTTCTGAAGAAAACCACTGCAGAACTCTCAGTGAAGGGAATAGGTAAATTGGCTTTAAAATTCCACCATCTGGAGACAATCTGGAAAATTGGTCTTTAAAACGGATAATAATAATTAAAAAAGCTGTCATCTATTTTTCAACTCCAACTGTTGTTCTCAGTGGAGTCTAGGTTGGAATATGGCAAATACTTTAATTGAATTCTTGTCCCTCTACACTAAGTATGATACCCTTGGTGTATGTTCATGATTTGTGGTTTTACAGCAACCAAATTTAACCACGCAGTATTTCTTTTAAGGTTTTATAGCTAACAAATGCCTGAAATGGGGCAAGAGAGATATGAAAAATTGTACTAACTAAGCAAAAAATCTAAATTAAGTAAAAATGGAAAAAAGTGTGATGGGGAAAAAATGGTGGTGTCCAAACTTTAGTGTTAGAGTTATAAAAAGATACTCAGAGCCGTCAGATTTGTCCCATTGCCCAAAGCTGTGGGTAAAATATACTCCTGTAATGTTAATTAAAATCTTTGCATTAAAATTGATAGCATGTGTTTCTAGATCGTAATTGGTTATAGCACCTAAAAAGTATGCAGTTACATGGGATGAAATATCTAGTCTATGACATGAAGGGTAAGTGACTGAATGGCATGGGGGAGGTAAATTATGGTGTAGCAAACCCTTAGAGATTGGCAAATTGGTATCTGAATTAAAATTTAGCAGAAACTGCGTTCTTCAACAGATGATCAACAATAAGACACATCCTGCTGTTCTTCCTGTTTGTCTTCCAGGTCTCCTTATTTAATGGTTTTCTTTCAGAGATCATCTCAGCACATTGCAGAGACCATATAAGTATTAATAAGCATTTTTCTCAGTTTTTGAAGGTTGGAAAATGGAGCTGCAAAGTGCAGAGCAATTAACCCCAGGTCACTAGGCAGTGCAGCTATTGGAAGGGGACTGCTCCCAGCACCACGCTTAGCCCGCTGGCACACTGCTGGGTGGAGGAAGGTCTCTCCTCCTCTTCCTGCGCCCGGTGAGCTGGGGCAGTTCCCATGCTTCTCGCTTGCCCTGCTCAGCATTTAAATTCAGCTGTAAATGTGTGAATCGTAAAATGCTTATGCTGGGCTCAACCTGTAAATCTGGCCTTGGGCTTGTTTCTAGGGCATCCGCTTCAGGGAAGCGCCTCTCTGGTCCCTGTCTCTGAAGAGCTGTCTGTTCGAAAGGGTCGAACGCTTGTGCTGGGAATGGCAAAAATGGCCTAGATGCATTCAGTTCAAAACATTAGGGAGCTGCGCTTGCTCGGCATTGCAGCTTTCTTTGGCAAAATAAACGGGGCCATATTCCCATCTGTCATAACCCTGGCGTGTTTCTGCTGAAGTGAGCTGATGTATACCAGCAAGGGTCTGACCCATCGCAGCTTGAGTGAGGAGGACTTAAGAACATCTGCACATTGATGAGAGAACTAAATGATGAGCTTGGTGATGTCATGAGGAGGAAGGCAGCTATTTTACCCTATTCAGTCAGAATGAAAAATAAATATGAACAAGCTGTATGAAATTTTTAGGGCTTTCTTCTTTCTTTCCCTATGTGGTAGCCCTGAACCAGCCCTCCCCTTGCTGTCTTCTTGTCTTCCTGCACTGGAATAGTCCTGAGCTTTGCAAGAGTTCAGATAAATCCCAACAGTGAATTTTGATGTAGCCTTCTAAGACATAATGGACGTGTACCGTTGCGCTCAGACTTTTCTGCAGGGGGTTGAAATCCACGTCTGTATATTAATGTTTAAGCTCCTCTCTAGACTTTTTTTTCATCAGACTTCAGAGGTGAGAGAAAACAGTTTGGAAATCATGTTATTTGTTGTTGCTGCTGCTTTTTACCTCCTGGAAGCTATTAGGAATTGATATTAATAAAAAGAAGAAGGAGGTCTGCTTTTTGTGGTGATGCATCTTTTAAGTTAGTGAAAATTGCTGACTTGGAACCTGGTGTTACAGAAAATGAAAGCTCTTCGCAAGTTGTACATTATGGTTTTGCAGGTGATAAACAAGGCAGCTCTTCCAGGCAGAACTTTAACAATATTGTTCCAGTCATGCTTTTTTCTCATTATAAATCATCTTCTCCAATTATAGCTAAAATTTTGTCCCTTATAGAAAACAGATGCCTGATATGCTATGATATAGCACCAGCACCATCATTTTCAGGAGTGTCAGTAGAAACATCTATTCCCAGGACTAAGATTAAAGAACAATCTAAAATAAAATACTTTTTTTTTTTTTTTTTCCTTGATAGCTGAATTCCCGTCAGACCCAAACACTGATTCTTCTGGAGCTTGGCTTCTCAGTAAATATCTTCTGAATGAGCCTTCCAATCAGGATTTGAAAAGTTATAAGATCAATCCTTATTTTGAGTGACTTTAAGAAACAGTGACTTAATTTATTAGTTGGAATTTTTCCACAGTCTTACACAGGAGAAAAGTCTCTTGTTTGCTTTGCAGTCAGTGCACAGATTGTATATGTGGATGCGCTGGCAAAATGATTGTCAGTAAACCAGGCTAAGCCAGATAACATGGCCGTGCAGACTGGTTTTCAATCCAGAGAATAAATATGAGACCAGATTCAGCAATCTCATCTGAACGACTGCGGTTTACCCTGAGATGGTTTCATGCTTCCTGAAGTAATTTTCTTCCTGACAGCTCTGGAGGGCAGCATTGCACTTTGAATGAGAGGAGGCTTGCTCTTTACTCCTTCATTAACAGAAAAAATGAAAAAGTGAGTAAAATAAAATAAAAAAAGTATGTGTGGGGGGCAGGGGTACAGGGACAAAACGAATGAGAGAGAAAAACCCAAGGAAAAAAGCAAAAGAAACAGAATACTTGTCATGATGGAGAGGGGGGGGAATTAAAAAAAAAAAAAAAGTGGGGTTTTTTTTTTTTTTACATTGCGTACTCCCTGTCAGAGTATGTAAACTAGTACTAAAACATTGAGATATTCCAGGATATGCTATACTGGACAATTAATAGCTTCCTGAAATGGAAGTATTTTTTCCCCTTATTCCCCATGATCTCCTGTTATTCCTTGCTTATCCATCTCCTCATATTTTCTTTTTCTAAACAGCCACCTGGAGAATTCATTTAAAGCAACTGTTAAAAGCTTAAATTGGAAGCATGCTTTGCCTGCAAGTTGCTTCTTAAAACAAGCAGCCTAAGAACACCGTAAGTCCGGTTATGCCTGATGAGAGCTGTCTAAGCAATGGTTCAAGGCTGCAGGGAGGAGGCTGAAAGCCCTTCTTTTCTTTCTTTCTGTTTCTTTCCTCCATCTTTTCTGTTGCTGCCACTCTTCGCTGACCTCATCTCATTCAAATCTGAATTGTATCTTCAGCCAGGGAAAGCAAACATGCAGCCTCAATGCCAGGTTAGATAGGTGAGAGCATGGTAACTTGGAGTGGTCTGCCCTGCGTTGCAGCAGGCTGCTGCTGGCTGGTGCTGTATGTGGGCAACCTTTTTCTGCAAGTTCTTTGTTATTGCCTTTGTTAGTACCATCCGTGGTCCAAAAGATGTTCTCAGGCTTTTTGTAAGTGGGCTTAGGTGACATGAATCTGTGGCACTTCACGAGTTGATGATCAAAGTATTTGTAATCCAAAGTCAGGTCCAAATATTGATACTCAAACCTACTTTTGCACAAAGTTTACATCGGTATTGCAGCTGAGGTTCAGTACAGTTCCCTTCCTGTGTGAAACCCTTCCCCTAGTATGTGATTTTGAAGCTGTGGTTTGCCTCAGGCCGTCTCATGTCAGTGTCTTGTTTGACTAACGCATGCGGGAGTGCGATGCAGGACTCGTTGGTGCTGTGGGAGTGGTAGTGGAACAAGCCCCTGGGGTTTGTGATGGTCTGTCTGTATGTTGTCCAGCATGTTGTGTTTATGGAGCAGCAGTTCCTGTAGCTTAGCCAGAGTCAGGCAGGAACTTGACAGAACAGATTTTTTTCAAAAAGACTTTAAGTCTAGAAAGCCAAAGTTTTTTTCAGAATGTCTTAGACTGGGACAAGTTTCTTAGGCTGGAAATAACATACGAGAAAGAAAGAAAATATCATCTTGGCTAAGACCAAGGTTGGAGACCATGGTCTACCCAGTTCAGCAAGGGGACTGGGGCCTGGTATCCCACATGACAGATGAGACCTTAAGCTCTGGCCCGTTGATAGTCTCCTGCTTCGTGCCTGCTTTTTGTTTCTTTATGGAAAAAATTTCCAGAGGTTAAGACTTGTCCTGACATGATATAGGAAATCTTTTGAAATTTTCAATTCTTTTTCAGGAAGAGCAAACTATTTCTCATCCTGCATTAAGCTCCACAAATATGTATGAAAACTCTCACAAGGACAAGCCTTTATGTTTGAATAGCAACCTTGTAAATGGCATTGATTTAATTTAAATGAAAGTTATTCTTTCCTCATATATTTATACCTTTTAGAAAGAAAAAGGCAACATGAGGAAATGTTTTACTTTGGCTGAAAGTACAGAATAGGGCAGGGTATAAAAGACCACATGAAGATTAATCGCTCCTGTTGAAATTTAGCTTGACTGCACAAGGTGAGACAGTTTAATTATATAATCATAGTGCTGCCTTTAGCTTTTGAGGCCAGGAATGTAGTGATTTTGTTGCCTTTCCCACCCTCCTGTGTTTAATTTATGTGATTTCTTGTACCTAACCTTCCTGCCCCCTGTTTGAATAGGAAGAGGGATTAAAATTTATTTCTTGGAGTGACGGTTTATCCTTGTGCCTTTTGTATGTCTCATGTCAGTTTTAACTGACGGACTACACTTGTTACGATTGATAGAGTCCTGTGATTTACTGAAGGCTTTGGCAGTTGTTGTAATTGTTTATTCACTCGAATTCCAGAAGAGTCTAGAAGCATTGAAATGGGATCAAGGTCTGCTTTATAAGAGCTATATAAAAATGCTGTATGTTTATCTGTTTCAATGTCTCGTCTCTTCTTTGGTAGATGTCTTCCTCCTCTGACAACTAGTTTTCTTGTGATTTGACTCAAGCCTTAAATAAGACCTCTTCCCTACTACTCCAAGTCTATTCCAAGGTTGCATTGAAAGGACAAAACCCATTCTTCTAACCCCAGTGAGAATTAGAGGCAGATTGTACTGAAGTCACAGAAAACTTCCTGTGGGCTTTGGTTGGCCTGCAGGGTATCTGTCAGGCAGATGTTTAATAGTGTGCAGCACTTTCAGATGTGTTATTCATTGCAAGTGATGCTGCTTTGCTTTAGCAGACTGCCTGGTGAGCCTAGCTTACTTTCTTGTTTTCCTAAGGATGCTGCTTATTCTCTTGCCTGTGGGCTGTCCGGCCACTCGATCTGGTCCTTGTGCTGTAGCTCCTTCCACTTGATGATACATGATGGTGACCTATAACCCTTGTTTTTAGGTAATAATAACAACACATAGCGTTCTCTTGTAATAACTTATTTGTGCAGCTTTGCAACCTGTATTTCAAAATGCTGGTTTAGGTACCAATTAATAATTAACTGGTGTTAAGTAGGGGAAAAGCATGCTGCTGTAGTCGCTGTTGTGTCAGGTTAAGGGATGCAGGGGAGATGGTTTGAAACACTTTGTGTGGTTACACCCCTGTTAGGGCACACCTTACTCCTCTCTGGTGATAAGAGCTGATTTTTGTTGTTGTTTTCTTTTTCTGAATAGTTGTCTGCCTGCATGTCATTCTATGGTTGTGCCTCCCAGCTGATCACACCTAACTCAAACTGTTTTTCCCTTTCCTGACCACTTTTATGATGCAGAGTTTGAACTTTGGAGGCTATCCCCTACCATCTCATGAAATATCAGTAGTGCTGTATGCAGGGTTTTATTGGTTCCTTAGCTGCCTTCATAACTTAGACAGAAGCAATCTAGATATTTGCTGGCGGTTTGTGAGTCAGGAACGAGAGGGGAGTGAAGCAATCCAATTTCTGTGACACTGTATTAGTAATATTTATTGCATCTTGGCTGCATGGCATTGTTCATTCATCAAGCTTGTGCTATATGTTGATGGCTGCAGGGTTATATCAGTCCAACAAAGTAAAATTTGGTTTCTCTGCTTAATAATTGGTTTTCTATTTACAACTTAGCTTTAAAATAAACTTTCTCATTTCATCAGCACAAGGGATATTATTGCTGCAGTGATCTTATTGATCGCATTTTATCTAACTTCCAGAGAAATGGCATCTTTAGCTAAATGGCAATGCTTATTGATAGTATGTGACCTAAGGTTTCGAAAAATGTACTTCATTACAGGACTTAGTGTATTGCTTCAACATATTGCAGTTTTTTCAGGATCTCAGTCCAGTATGCAAGGCAGAATTATTTTGCGAATGAATACAGCATTTTCTCAAGTGAGACATTGACCAGCTATTGGCAACTAGTACCTAAAATTATCCCTTTACAATGGACACAAGTGAAAATATAAAGCACACACGCTGAAGTATAAGGAGAAGTATTATTCTCAACCTGAATCAGGTTGCTGGGACAATAAGCAGTCTGTCATGCTGGTAAAATTCCCATTAGATAGTGTTGGAAGCAATTGCAAGGTTCAGATACCTCCAGGGCTCCTCTCAAAGCCTACTGGTTGGCGTCTACTTGGAGACCTTGTCCATGCCGTTAATCCCCTAAAACTCTAAGCAAATATTCTTTTCTCATGAGTACTGATGCTGTGGGAAAGCAAACAGAATGTTCTTGCGGAGGGAAATCCACATGGAGTTAACAGCAATAAAGCAGCGCTATATTGGCAACAGTAAGTAACACCTTCTCCCTCTCCCTGTAACTCCAGGGTTGCTCTGGGTTGGATGTCTAGTGGCCCACGTGCGCTTTGGGCATGCTGACATGGCATTTACCAGGCAGATGGGAATTCACTCCTGGACTATGAATGGACACAGATCATTAATTTGGTCACAGCATGATGCTTGTGTTATCCCATGCAGAAAAGGCTGTGTTGTGCCTTTTGACATACCACTTTCCCACCTTCCTGATTAGCTTCACTTGCTGCTTATTACCAGTTGAGAGTGAGATCCCAGATGCATCTGGCAGGTCCACCTCCAGATGCTAAGGGTAACTTTTGCTCGGCTACTGTGAAGGATGCTTCAGTGCTTGGTTGTGTTGCGTTGGTACCTCCAACTGTGAGATAGCCTCTGTGCCCTTACCGTGCTGCCTCCAAGCCCAGGAGTGAAGCCTGCAATGCTGCAGTCCAATGGTGCTGCTCTTCCAGCTCTTTCCTTTCAGCCACCTGGGTGGTAGAAAAGGGAGATCCTCACACGGACACCCTCAGCTCCATTGCTGTTTTCTGCAGCTCTGGTGGGAACCCTGAACTTGACCACCACCCATCTCTGGCCGAGGTGCCGGCTTCCCAGCTTCCCTTCCGCCATTGGGATGGGGGAAGAGGGCACTTGGTGGATAGCTGGGGCTACCGAAATTCCTGTCTCCGCAAAACAGCAGCGCACTTCCCGTTTCTCCTCTTGCGAGGTATGTGCTGGTGCAAGGCCATTGGGAACAGGTGTTCCTCAGGAAGGTGCCTCACTTCAGAGAAATTATGTACAGTTCTGTTCTTGTCCTCTGTAACAAGGATCACAAGCTTAAATGCGTTTTTAATGAAAAGACGCATCTCCAAAGGTAGATAACAAACACACAGGACAAGCTCTCCTCCCTTCCTGAGGGGGGAACCTTGTCTGCTCTTTCTACTGTCGATGCCAGCTATCACAGAGCTGCTTCCTTGCAACTCTTAGGCCGGGGACTACACTGAAAGCTACACTGGTGTTTTAGGGCAACAGGCTTTTAGAGGTTTCCTCTATTATATTACACTTATTTTCTACTTCCAAAAACCCTTGAGTGAAACATTTTACTATTATTCGCTCCACTTCAAAGAACTGAATGTTTTTGCACTGTGGATGCAAGAAGGCAGGTTATATTGGGGTGTACAGCTCTGCCCACGCAAAACTTAATTGAAAAATGAATTTTTGTTTGCATAGATAATAAGCAGGATGGATTGTCAGCAGTAACGTGTGTTTCTTTTTGCCAGGTCAAAGTGTGATCTGAAACCGAATATGAGGTTTTTGTGAACGAGAAGTTGGGGAAACTAGGTTAGACATTGGTAGATTTACACTCCTGGAAAGCAATAAAGGGAAGAAAGAAACTGTTCTCTGCTGCACCAGTGCTTCCCTCCTGTCACTTAAACCCATCAAGGTTAAAAAGATTGCCCCATCTGAAGGAACATGGAGCCATTTCTGCCATCCACATATATAGAGAGGGTAGGCAGCTGGGATGAGAATAAGAGGACTAGAGGCAATTCCTCTGCTCCAAATAAATGGATAATAAATCAGAAACTGGTAACCAGAGCCTGTAGCAGAGGATGAAGGTTTATTTTAATCTTCTTCAGAAAGTGTCCAGCAGCTGAGCAGATATTCTTCTGAAAACTTTAACCAGAAACCAGCTTATTACTTGAGTGGCATGCCCTTTTTAAAACATGATGCTTCTTTAAAACCTAAGTCTTGTTTGATTTCTGGGTCTGTTTTGCTATGTTATACTTCGAGCTCAGAAGGTGTAGAGATTTTCTGGAAGGAAACTCTTTAGTTCCTGGGGATTTCTGACTTTCTGCAACTTAAATTGGACATAAGTCCTCTCTCCATGTCAGCCTGCTCAGCAAACAAGATGGTTGGTGGCACATAAACCAGAGATCAGGATTCTGTGTGACTATTAGGAGGTATCTCCTCAGGGAATGGCAGATGTGTGTAATATATCTGTTACAAAATTCGTTGAACCTCTTAATGAATATGCTTGAAGTATTTGTCAATAAAACAAAGGGAACAAACAGAGCGTGTTATTAATTAAAAATTCAGACAAGGATTTATTTTAATAATTATTCCTTTGCTTCCTGTGGGGTTTTGGCACAGGAAATAGAAGCATTCACCAGAGTTGTAAGATGCATTTAAAAAATGTATTTTGAAGATGGCATAGAAAAGGACCCTAGGGAATAGAAAGTGACCAAATTGCTTTAATTTGTAATCAAAACAATTGCTCCTGGAGAGCTATGAACAGAATTTCATTTGTCGAATCCATTAGTTCACTGTGAATAAACTCCATAAAAAAAACAGTTATTAGATTGCAGGATATTTTGTAATAAATAGTTTGTGCAGGGAGTATGTATATTTGCAGGTGCTTGTATGAGTAAGAGCAACAGCATGGGGAAACCTTCACGAAGAACAACTGCAGGTTTACTGCCTAGTAGTTCTTAAAGCGATTGCAAATGTTTTCCAAATCCTATTTCCTGTTTGCTTTGCAAAATGATACGGAGATATCTCTTAGGAGGTGCCTGGTACTAACGCTTCTATCGGAGCTCAGTTCCAAGCTTTAGCTCTGTACGGCATCTCTGGGATGGGTCCTTGGGAGATGGTGCTCTGCTGCATGAGCAGTGGGGAGGCTACCTGGGGTGTAACTCTTGCTGCAGTGTTCCGGCTTATTACAAAAGCGATGTCCTTCCTGACTGAGCCTTTATAATCTCAAGATGTGCTATTTCTTCTAGTGTTTAAATGGTTTGCTCAGGAACCAACCTTGTGGTGTCATACTATGCTTGTGCATGTGCATATTTGTCACTGTTAGGCCCCGTGACCAATTACAGCCCTACCTGTCCACACAGTCGCAATCGCAAACTAAGACAGTTCTCATGAATTTTATGAAAATAGATGTCTGGAGAAGACTCACGCTGATGGACGCCAAAAATGCTGCTTTGTGAACCTGGCTATTTTAGACACAGGGGAAAGTGTCAGGTGGAGAGGGGCTGGAGGCCTTTCTCCCAGGGGAAGCACTGACCAGAGCCTGCATGTTTTGGGGCACTGGGGAACCCTGCTTTGCAGCACCCTCCTGTGGGTAGAGAGGGAGGCTTTGCTGGTCCCAGTGGCCTGAAATCCCAGGAGACTACTTTTTCTGATGAATTAAGGTCAGAACTTTAAAACTCAAACTCTTCAACCTGTGAAATGCAAAGTAGCATGGGTGCTTCTCGTGGCTCATCCCAGGCAAAATGGCCCAGATGGCAGCAGCTGTTGGGATGAGGCATATGAGTGCCTACCCACCGTGTGTGGCAGGAAAGCCTAAAATCATCTGCTGCTGTGGGGAGCAGTGTGGGACAGGCAAGGCTGGGCGTCCCGTGGGAGGGGGAGCCATGCTCACCGGAGCGAGTGTGTACCTGCACATCTCTGCGCATGGGGGTACGGAGTTGTTGGGATTTAGCTGTAGAAGGGTAGATGGAAACTTGCTTGTACTTACTAAGATTTTGAAATAGTCCAGTGCTGTGGTTTGTCCTTTGTGTTGCTGATAGTGATCCTGAATGTTTAGTTCGCTGATTGCTGGTTAATTAGATGTCATTAATAAATCAATAAACTACTTCAATCCTGATTTGATTTAAACCATGTGAGATGAGCAGTTTTTCCTTGTGACAAGCAGCACTACATCTTGCAGAATATACGTGGCCAGGGCATCTTAGCAGTATCATATCTTGCAAGTGATGGCAGAAACCTAAACTACCGCAGTCTCCGTGGTTGCATAAACCCTATAAAAACATCTTTTTTTAAGCAACAAGACTGTTCTTGGGCATAGGGCAGTACTTTCTCTAACCTGTTTCTGCTGGTTCTTGAAAGACTTGATGCCCCAATGACTTGTAAGTCAGAATATTCGAAAACAATTGTGAAGTATGCTATGATGTATAGCTCCCAAAGTGCTTGCTGAACTTGTGCAAATAGGGCTAAAACTCACAGAAGTTAGTCTGAACAAATCATAATAAGAGATTAAATTAGGTAGGTTATCATGTGTTGCTGATTTATTTCTTTGCTTCTCCTACTATGCAGTTAGGAATGCTTAGATCATGCTAATGCATCTTTTTCTTACGTTTACATTTTCTATTGTAGCTGTGGTCCTTATACTGTTTTTGCACCAGGGAGCTGCAAGTGTACTTGTAAACTCACAGACACTGAAGCCAGAATGTTGTATAACTTGTAAATTCCCATGCAACATGTGCCTACGTGTGTGTGATTCTGCATTGAAGTAAGAGACCCAGTGCCGGTAAGAGCAGGCTTCAAACACATTGTCTCTGCTGTGCTGTCATCTAATGAAATTGCCTTTAAACTTCAGCATAGTGGTTTTGCTTATCTGGAGGTTTTGGCATTTCAGTAAATCAATCAACTTTCTACTTGAAGCATTCTGAGCCATCTCCTCTTTTTGCTTAGCTTCTATGGTGGGGAAGATAAACTAAAATCCCGCTATTCAGACCACGATATTGTGGTGGCAGTTCCCTTTGAGCCTCTTGGCAACAGGAGTGTTTGCTTTAGAGCTCTACATCATATTGGAATCTATGGAGAGCCATTCTTTGCCTGACAGGAGATTTATAAAAGGCAGCATTAGCTGCAGCTTCCAGTCAATATGTTTCCTTCTCATTGACACAAACAAACCAATAGTTTTGAAATATTTAAATACAACACTGCCTTTTAAAAAATCATTAATTTTTCTATCACTGCTGGAAATGATAATATGATGAAAATAGATTTGAATAGAACAGCAGGACCTAGCTGAAATTACTGCTTAATTTTCTCCATTAAATTAAAAGCAGCAGAACAGAATGAAAAAGAGGATTATATATTTATATATATTATTTGTGATAAAGATAAATGTCCTCAGTTCAATTTCAAAATACATACCTTTCTTGAAGTCAGGCCTCTGAATCCCAGCAAAGTAGCGTCACTGTTTTGTTCCTTGAAGGACTCGGTAAGCTTTTAGGATTCTCAAAGGAGGCTTTACAAACAGATGATGTTGAAGAGAAGATAGCGCTTTTCTGAAAGGGCAGAAAGTTGGACTTCCTTTTTTTTCTCTCCCAAAGCATATGGAGCAATTCTTTCCATTGCTTTCCATGGGGTCCCATCAGTGGGTACATTTAAACCATGCAGTACCAGAGAGAAGGAAAATGTGGTCCCATAAGCTAGAAAGACAGCAGAAAGAAAGAACAACAAGGGCCATCAATATCTTGCATTTAGGGTGTTTGCTGTCTCTGCTGGGGAATAGCATTGTTTTCATACAACAGGAAGTCCATGGATTCACAGAATTTTATTCTGACTTCTTTGGTTAATTTTTGGATTGGGTTGTTCTATAACCTAATTGATTTTAAAAGCAATTGGCAGTCCTGCCCATTTTCGACAGAGTCCAAGATTTTAGTAGGATTATTTTTTGCTTATTTATGCAGGTTTCAATGAGTGTTGCTCACTTTACTGATTTAGTGTTCTTTTTGGTCTGAATTTGTGGTGTGGTGGGCACTTGAGCACACCACTGGTACACTTGAAACTGTCTGTCTTGTGGTCAAACCAAAGTTGAGGTTGTGTATCAGAGCACAATCTGGAGTGCCCAGCTTGCCATGTGGCTGCTGGATACTCCAGCAGTTAGCCAACTGCACATGTGTGGCTTGCACTGTACTGGCAACTGGTGCAAATTTTACTGGTGGCAAAGCTATAATGTAGATATATGGTCCTACAAACATAAGACTCCTGCTGATTGTATCTTGCTCCTGCCCTCATTATCAGTTTGTAATGCAGCTCTACCTGTATAGCACTATTTCAAAGGAGGCACCAGCTAGAATGGTGGCAACCATTGTTTATTTTTTAGAAATTTATCATTACTTTTTCTAAGACGTATTTTGAATTAGTTACAGTCATTACCTGGACTCTGGAGTAAAAATGAGATTTAAAAAAAAAATAATAAAAAAAAAATTGTTTCTCATTACTTCTCATGATACGGCATGGGTTTTTTTGCTGGGTTTTATTGAGAAAAATGTCTGGAGAGTACTCTTCTGTTGTTGGTTGGACCACTGGTATTTATTATGATTGTAGTGGAGTGACTCTGAACACATTTAGATTACTTGACAGGAAGAAGGTGGAGTTCCACCTAGCAGTAATATATTTGTAGCAATACCTTCCTCTGAGACTACCGTATGTGTTTGTAGTCTGTGACTGCCTTTATTTTACAAAGGGAATATGGCGGTCAGAGCTCTTCTAAGTAGAGTCCTGGAGCTTGTGGTGGGGGAAAAGCTGGACAACAAGTGGGTATTAGTAAGAACTTTCAAAACAAACACATGTATCTTGGATTTCTGTGATGGATTATTGATGGTAGCAAAAAGAAATCTGAACTGTGGCAGAGGGGAACCGGGTTTTAATAAGAAAATATCCATGTTCAAGCCTACAATGGTGCTATTCTTGTTCCATGCTGTGTCTAAGCTGATCTCAGTGGGCAGGGAAAGTGCACTAGACTCCTGCTGGAAATGTGCATGCATAGTAGTTATACAACTGAAGGCAGAGTCTCATAATTAAGGATTAGCACAAAAGACAAAGCCTTTTAACATCTTCCAGAGCAACATAAAGCATGAGATAAGTCACGAGGCACAAAACTTTTTTTTGCTGGCTGTGCTTAGCTTTATTCAAACAAGTAGTTCTCTTAAATTACCACCTTCACAGACGTAAAGTTAAGTCTGTGTACATGTGACCGTAAATTATAAGCAAAACATGTAATACCTGAAGTATTTTTAAGTCTCAGACAATTTTTTTTTAGGTAGGATAGGAAAAATGAGGACTGTGTAAACGATTTCTTTGGGTTGATTTGTGAATTAAGCTTGTTTTGTTTTCTGCAGAAAAACAAGGTGGTCTGCTCCCCCCCCCCCCCCCCCCCCACTTATTCAAAAGATTTAGATCA
>NW_010973360.1:1086501-1156029 GCF_000737465.1 Haliaeetus leucocephalus
CAATGGATTATCAAGATATTTCAAGGCTGTTATATGTTTTAATTAGCTGTATGTTAAACTCTACATCTCACAGGTGACTGGGAACTGATTTGAAGGATCAGACAGATAAGTGTGTAAAACCTCAGTACAAAAGTTATGGATGACCTTGCTATTCTACTGCTAAGATTTGGACTTACCTGTGCTGCTCATCAAAGTGATTGTTGGTGAACCATCTAAACCAGATCTTGAGTTGTGGTTAGCGTTGGAGAAATCCAGCAGATTTCTGTTAACTCTAATGTACTGTCTGATATGACTTCTTTGCTGAAATTTTTCAACTCTACTTTGAAAGCAGAAGATAATGTTTGTACTCTGCCCACTAGATTTTTTCTTTTTCCTGTTGATCTTGCTGTCCTTCTCTTTGGATTCATCCTTGATTTAATATCACTGACACTGAGTGTGTGTATGCCCTTTAAATTTTGATCAGAGTCTCTTTCCGTTGTCTAGCCTCATTTTTGTTGAGAAACAGCAACCAATGTCCACACTGGTACGTGAATCTAATGTATTATATAAAAGTATTTTTAGGCAGGTTTCCCTGGGAAGTGAGTCTTTATATGATGGTGAAGTTTGTAAGTTTCCTCCATTCCCCTCATAAATTTTGAACGGTGGCCAACTGCAACCTAATTAGAAAAGAGTAAGTATCTTTATTTTTTTAGTTTAATGTCAAAATTTGCAACGGGGGGAGTAAAGAGATGTACATTAGCACTACTGCTGAGGTAGAGAGAATTCATAGCCTGGCCAGTCCATGGGCAGCTTCATAGTTGTCTCACTCTGGTGGAAATGTCAGAAGAGAGCTGAAGAGAGTATGGAAATGGTAAAAAAGAGAGGGGCAAGGGTCCGAGAATACAGATGAATCAGGAGCCAGACTTCATTTGTTCTGTTTCTCAGGGAAAAAAAAAAATGGTGGTGTTTGATTACTATTAAAATGGTAATAGAGCAGATTGCTGCATAAAATAAGTGGGCAGAAAGAAAAGAGCAAATACTCTTGTTTGCATGAAGTGGAGCCCTGTTTCTAATCTTTTTCTGCACTTGGAAAATTGGGCAGATTCTTCACTGTAGGGCAACTTCAGGGGTTGTTATAAACTGTGTTGAGGACAGAGCCAGTATAAAATTTAGGCAGCCACAAACAATTTCTTTTTCTCGCCCATCTGTTCTCATACTTGCTAATGCAGAGTCTTCTCCAAGTCGACCCCACAGATCAAGAGCAGTAATGAATATCACCTCTTTTGCAAGAGAGAGTGAACATGTCGTTAACATCACTTAGGGTCCTCCTGTTGTTTAGGCTTTCATTAACTTGAGCGCTGGCAGTATTGCCAACAGGATGACAATTTATACCTTGCTTACCAGTACTGCTGTAAATGGTCACTGAGGCTGAGAGCAGTGTGGTGGTTCTGAGGATGATGAGAAAGGATCACATCTTCTCTTTCACGCTGCCTCAGCTGGCCCAAGCTGCCCATTACAGGTTTCACCAGTAACGTTTGCCTCGGAGTGCATAAAAAATTCATTATTACATGACCAAACCAAACACCTTTCCTTTCCCTTCCTACAAAAGAGCCTTGTGTTCTGTTTGCCTCCCTTCTTACGTTAATTTATTTCTATTCTTCCCACTTCGGCTACCTCTGGCTCTTGTGCTTTTGGACCATCCCACTGTGTGCGCGTGTGTGTGTGTGTGTGTATGGAATGCTCCTTGTTTTTACTTTTTCTTATGGCCAGATTACAGCTGCTTGGAAATTTGTATCAGAGACCTGTTGCTGCAGCACAAAGTTGCTGCGCAACATGTAAGAGCCAGTGGAGGTGAATTGTTTAAGTGAGCCTATACATAGGAATTAAAGAAAAATTCCTTTTGAAAGGCCTTGAAGTATTTTGTGAATCTTATTCCGCAGTAGCTGTGAAACATTTTCAATTAACCCAACAGAAATATTGGCCCTGCTTTTTCTGTTGATACTGCTCATCTTATGACTGCTGAACAGCAGCAACAGCAATGCTAATTAGAGAGGACAGTGTGGAAAGGCAGTTTGCGCTTTGCAGGGCTGTGCGGCAGGTCTTACAGCACTGTCATTAAGCATAACTATTTGCAGTGTGTCAGTGCTGCTGTCCAGAGCAGTCCAGAAGATGCAACAAAGAGAAGCAGACCATGAAAGCAAATAGTTTGGAAAAGGCAACTTTAATTTTTTTAATTTTTTAAAAAATATTTTTAAAGAAATGATGTCACTTATTGCTCTGAGAGTAACCCTGATGCTCCTTCAGGCTGCTGGGGCTTGGGGGACCATGTCCATGTTTGATGCTCAGGTCTGCAGTGAGAGTCAGGTGTGATGGCCTTATCAACACATCTTCTGCAGTGTCTGTTCCTAGTCACATTTATTACCTACTTGTAGTTCAGCTCCTCAAATCACCTAGAGCACTCAGTGCTGATGTGCCTCCCAAGCTATTGCCCTAGCAGGCATTCAACACATAATGCAACTTGAACTGCATTTTCTGAAGAAAATGGAACATAAACAGGGTGGGGGTGGTGTTTTTTTGCCAGGTCTTTAAAGCGGTGTGGAATATAAGATTTCAGAATGCCTTATTCTGTAAAGCAAATGCCCTAAGATTAAGCCAGTGAAAAATTAGAAGTCAGAAGATGAATTTCTATGAAATTGAGAACATAATTTAAGATTCTTCATGTGATTGTTAGAAAAACTTTATCACTGAATTCATCTAAACGGTTCTGTGTAAGAGCAGACAAATCTGCTAGGGGCTAATGCAATACGAATTGTAAGTAATAATTAATAACCACATCAAAAAAGATAAAGCAAAATTTCCAATCCTGTTTTAGAAAGAACAGCCTGATTATCTTAATATGTACTTCAGTGCAAATGTCTGTCCTTGGTTTCTGAATAGTACCTGCAGTTTTTAAAGAGTTCAGGCAAAATTTTATGTTTAGCACTCTATCTCTCTGAATGGTTCCCCTGATTTCTTTTTTTAAAATCTAGCAATCATTTTATTTATGTACACATGCAAATATCTATTGACTGATCAGTTACTGCTGGATTTGAAGTTGTCTGAGTAGTTAGAAAGAACTACTTTCTTTCTTGTGGAAGAATTGTAGGCTTAACTAAGAAAATACAAGGTAAGTTAAACAGTTTCAAGAAGAATCTTCTTTAGTACATTTTCCTGACGTGGCATGCATGAAAATCAACCAGAACTCTGAAATGTGTACTTCTGTCTCTTCCCTTAGTTTGAATTGAAGTTTCATGTCTAGTTCAAGAGGTTACAGTCATATTTATTATTTATATTCATTAGAAAATAATTTTCATCAGCCAAGTAATTTTTCTTTAGTAAATGTGACAAATTCATTTGTGCTTATAAATCTTTTCCTAATTAATCTCTGACAGATGGTGCAACTGGTTTTGCCAAAGCTAACCTATAAGATCATTCATCTTCCTGCATAATTAACAGGGGGCTTTAAGTTTAGACTTTGAATATTGATTCAGTCACGTAGGAAATGAATTAATAATCAATCATAATGCAATCTCGATAAATATATTAACAGCTTATTTAGAAACCTGTATGCTGGCCAAGTCCTTGCTGTTACAATTGTGCTGCATTGTTTGTAAATTGGAAGGTTTTGGGCGAGCAATTCCAGCTTCAGTTAAAGTAAGCTTTTCTGTGTTTTCCATTTTAAGAAGCATCTCATATGCTAGTAATTGCTATAAAGCTGCGTCGTCTTATGTAATGTGGTTTGTGCTGTGCAGTACACAAAGTCCCCATTGTAATCAGTAGATACTTCTCTAACAGAAAAATACCCACCCCTCCTTGCTATCTTTGAAATGCTTATTCAATTTACAAAATCTGTCATCAGATGTTAGAAAGAAGGCATTTATACAAGTTGCCACTAACCAGTTGCACTTGTGATGTGCCCAGGAATCTCTAGAGATTTGAGGAAATCTGCTTACATATCATCCATCACAAATTTACTCCACTGAAAGACTGAATTTCACCATTGCACAAAGCAGTGTAAGGATCCTATGTATTTGTATTTACTGTCGGTGTTCCACATTTATTCCAAGTATGCACCGATTCTCAGGGTATCTTCATCAGCACCATCTCGGAATGCTTTGACTCCATGTAAATAGATCAGTATCTCTCTTTTTCAGCTGGACTTTTCCTTTGTGTTGAATGAGACTGCTCCAAATATGAAGTTGTACAAATTTTATTCAGGTTCAAGGCTGTTTTGGGGAAAGATCTGGAAGCCAGCATCTAAAAGTGTTAGTGCAACTATTAAAAGACTAATCGTTCATCATCTGCTTTCTTTTATGTAATTCTCTTATTGCTTCTCCTTGTTCAGTTCCCTTTGCTCCCCAAGCCTTTTGAAAATTCTTCCATTGAAATAATTTTCATATTGAAACATTAAAACTTGGAAAAAATATGCCTTTATTTTCTTTTGAAATTACTAGTTTTGCAGTTTCTGGAGAAACTTGGTCTAAGAGCACCCTTCACAATCCCGCTCCTTCTGCCTGAACTCTGATGAAAACTTAATCTTAGAGGCCCCCTTCGACATCCTTGCCTTCAGCTGTGGGAATAATAAACTTGCTTATATCGGAACTATAGATTTGAAAGGGTGATGCTGGCAGGAATGGGGATTCTCTAGGGTGCTGACAAATCGGGAGTACAGCAGCACTGGAAGAGCGAGAGAGGACATGTAGGAATCTGTCCCTTTGGAGGACAGGGTGTCAGCAGGACATACCTTTACTTTTTCTGTGCTTGTTGTGAATGAGGTAAAGAATTCAGAAAAATGGATTGCTAAAACACATCTTGTTTCCAGTAATATTCCCCCGGGGAAAGTACACAATCAGCCTAATAAATAGGCATGGATCAAATTATTTAGCATGTTTTGGTTTTGTGTGGTTTTTTTTTTTTTTTTTTAATTATCTTTTGATGCTTTAAATGTTAAGCAGCATATTTTTCTGTGGCGTGCATTGGTCTACATGTTCTTTACTGTGCTAGTATGGTCCTGTCTAGGTTAATTACATTGAAAGCTCTGGCAAAGCCACAGGAGTGATCATATTTGGAAGAAAAAAAATCCATGCAATTTACAGACTTCTTTCTGGTATTGTCCACCATAGGAGACATCCCAAAATCCAACCTCTTTGGAGCAGCCATGTCCAAAATAATGTCACAGTGAACTTGGCAGCTGCAAGACCTTGCTTTAGAGGGGGGGTCTGCAGTGGGTGCAATGCCTGAGCAGGCAGATGTCTCAGTGTGCTGGAGTGCTGAATTTGGGCTGGTCCTCTGGTCACTGTGCTACCTTGTCTTTTCTGGAGCAAATTAGACTCTTTTGAAATGTCCTCGGGCCTTTTGTGGGTTGTACAAGTCATTATAATATCTTACGTAAGCATGTTGGGGTGAGCCAGTGACTCCTACCTTGTGCTGTTAGGAACACCATCAAAACCAAGCTACCCATTTTCTAGCTGCATTTACAGCTTATAAATCACGTGTGCACTTTTTACCCAGCTGAGGTGTATTTTGGAAACCAGCCTAGAGCCTGCAGTAATATCTAATGACCAGGTGCTGCTGTCCACACAACCATCACAATGCAAAATTCCTCTTTTAGAAGGAAACTGAAATAAACCCCCAGCCATTAAATTACCCTTGTTTTGTTTGTATTTTTTGCTTGAGGGCATGGATTCTCTCTGTTCTCCCTTAAATGTTGTAATGGCATGTTTCAAAGGTAAGCACGTAAGCTGCTTCCCTCCCTCTT
This sequence comes from Haliaeetus leucocephalus, assembly GCF_000737465.1. NCBI lineage: Eukaryota > Metazoa > Chordata > Aves > Accipitriformes > Accipitridae > Haliaeetus > Haliaeetus leucocephalus. The sequence goes on from NW_010973360.1 coordinate 1,092,278, forward strand.
TAATTACAGATCTTTGTAAAGAATATACATGGGAGAACGAAGTGCGAGTTCCTATACATCCAAAATTTTCACTCAGGTTGAAGGATTGGTCTGAACATGAAGAAGGATTCTGAAACAACATGTTTATTTTTAGATGTGCTTGTGCATCCTACAAGCTAACTGAATTCAAACCCTAGAAGATCTCTATAAGAACTCATTAAGCTGCTTATAAAGGTTTTAGTTTTGCTCTTCTGCTCCAGTGAATTTTTTATGAAACATGAGAGCAGATAATTTACAGTAAAAGAACAATAAATCTGAGGATAATGAAAAAATAATTCACTCTAATTCTATTAAAGTTAGTCCAAACTCTTACTATTTATTGTCCAGCTGCTTAGATAGAAGGCAAAAAATAACTGGCTCCTATAGATTGTTTGTGAGAAAAGCTCTAGACTTTTTTTGGTCTAAGTATTTTCACAACCATTTTTAATGTAGTTTTGGGGAAAGGGCTCCAAGTCCCTCCAGGCTGTTCGGAAAGCCCTTAATTCTTCGTATTTGATTATTCTAGTGCACAAGGAATCAATTACTTTCCAGATCTGACTTACCTTGGAAACAGTTAAGTTATCTGTGTAAGACTGCCCAGGGTCTGTTGGCAGGACAGGCTGGCTTCAGCTGGATTTGGATATAGACCAGATTCACATCCAGAAAACCTGTAGTGTGTAAATACCTTCTGGAGTCCCGTTAGCCCTGGTTACACCTCTGTGGAGAAATCCCTTTTTGTGTGTGTTTGCTTGTTTAATACCGAGTAGTGAAACCTGTTGTCTTAAAACTTGCTCTAGGTTGTCATTTCTACTGCAAAAATGTAAGCATATGATTGAGGAAGGCAAACCAATTCTATTAATCAAAGACAACAGGCTCATCTACTTAGAAATGAGGGTGAGATGTGGGCTGAGTTGTTCCATGATACAACAATAAACAGAAGCAGACATGCTCTTTCACAGCTAGACTTCTGCACCCTGAGTGCCTTTTGGGAGTAAAACACTAAAACAAATTCAGTAGAATGAACATTTGACCTGAAGAGACCTTTTCTTCTTCAGACAATAACTTGAAAGGATTTCTGCATGGGGAGGGATCTGAGGAGAGCTGATACAGTGCTGGAACCCAGATACCCAGTGCTGTTGTAGCCAGTTTGCTCTGATAGTCATGTGCTGGAGGCTGGGGCAAAAGCAGCTTAGGAGAAAAATTGTGACATCTCAAAAAGAAGTACAGTGTCAAACTGGAGAAAGAGTCATCAGTGGGTAATATATGAGCAGAACTGTTCAACATTGGAAAAAGCCTGAGCAAAATGTGAGGGCAATGGCATTATTGATTTTTGAAACCGAGACTATGGAATCTGATATACTACAGACATTTCTGCCTTACTTTTTGATAGAAAGCACCCTGTCTTACGTGTGCAAAACTACATTAATAAAGTCCTCAACAGAAAGCAAGAGGAAGATGACTTTCCTCCTTTGGGAACTGAAGGCATCCCATGATACGAGGGTGCAAATCCAGGAAAATGTCTTTTCAGGGATGGTAAAAGAATGGCTATGTGCTAACAGTGTGAGCTGAGCTGGGGTGATCCAAACTGGAAAGGGGTGGGAGTTAGGGAGGTGCAAGGGGCTGTACAGCTATATGACCTGTGAATTGTGCAGGAAGTTTCCATATTTTCTTTTGAGAAATCCTGGGCAAAAACTTGGGTTCATGTGCAATGAAATCACTGTGTCAGTAGGCCGAATGCACCGTGCATGTGTTGCACTCGTGGAAGAAGCCGAAGTGGTAAGTCTACAGGAACTGCAGGTCTGTTGGTAGCCAGACCCTACAGTGCCCGCAGTGTTAAGTCCAGGATGCATCACAGTCACTGCACAAGTGACAGTGGCCTTTTGTCTGGGATTCTAACTGAGCTGTTGGACGTCCAAAATCTTGAAAAATGCACTGAACTAGGAGCTGCTAAAGCCTCTGTGTGCAAATAGTAAGTCAGCATGTGCAGAGTATCTAGAACTGACCTCTGCAGAATTTATTACCAGCGTTCCAAGTTTTCTCAGTTTCTTGGAAAGCCTCTTGAATGTGGGACAAAGTTATGCTGAGAGACTGAAACTAATATCTGCATGAAAACTTCCTTCTTCTAACCAGTTTTGTTTGATATGCTCAATTCTGGAAGAGCAGGAAACTGCTCTAATTAGCCAAACCCTAGTGACCAAACAAATCATGCTCACTTTGGGAAGCGAAATGTCTTTCCAGTCATCTGGTGAAATTAATTTCTCATGAATTGCTCCACCTCTCTGCTCAGGTCAGATCTGTAACAGTGTTCAGCTTATAATGGCACATCTTACACATGGCGAGGGTATGGTACAACTGTGCTTCGGTCAGCCTGTCTTATTCCTTTTCTCTAAAATGAATAAACTTTGGTGGAGTTTTGCCTGTAGCTTGTATCCTCTCTGGCAGCTTTTCCTGACACTGATCTTCTGGCTCCAGATCTCTGACTGACACAGATACACCGGCAAAAGTGTGGAGAGAAGCCTTGGCCTTGAAAAATGTGCTGGAAAACTGCATAGCAATGTGGCTCGTTTGGTTATGTAGCTCACTTTTAAGGAACAGGTTAGAGTTTCAGCCCAAGAAATGCAGTTGCTCCCCTGTGCCCTTGTATGTTAGTACGTACGTTAAAACTGTGTGGGGGAAAGCGGGGTCTAAAGGTTGCAGGGTCAGCACTACACTGGGTAACCTGCAGCCAAGGGGATTATGCCAGCTTGCTTGCGGCAGATAAACTAATGGGGTTAAATTTCTTTGAAGTAATCCCTCTGGACTTTAATTAAATGTATGTGCCAAATCGCTTTAAAATATATACTAGCTAAGAAATGTATACACGTATATATGTAGAATATATAGGCTTAGGCTGTTTGACTGTATCAGAGAGGCTTTGAAAACCCAGTGTCTTTTAGGCAGGGAGTACACTTTACATTTTAATGTATATTGTAGGGACAGAATGACCCGAACTAATTTTAACATAGTCACTTTGGATACTAGTTGCATTCTTGTCCCAGCAGTGTGGAGTTGGCAGAGATGATTTTTACCAGCTGCATTGCTGGTTAACAGGACCAAAGCCCAGGCTCCTTCCCTCCCTCCCTGGAGCAATTTTGTGCTGGGTGCGCAGCCTGTTTCTGTCCCTGGCAGCCTCTTTTCTCTTTGGGGTATAACAGTGCTGAGGCAGAAAAATCTTTGCTGGAGTAGTGCTGTTTGCACCAGTTAGTTTTCCTCTTAGCATGGTGTGTAACAGCTCTTCAAGTGCTCCTTTATGGCTGATGTTGAAATGGGCCAAATGTTTTTTCTCAGATAAGTTTGCCTTACATGTGACATATGATAGTGTTTATTTTTGTATCTGGGCATAAGGAGAAGATCGAAAAAGGAATTCTGGAAATTTTGTTTCTCTGTCTTTATATATCTGTACGTAGAGGTTATTGAAGTGGACGGTGCTGAATGCCCATCATGATACCAGATCAATGATGTGTACAGTGTGCTGAGCCAAAGAGCTCAATTCTGTGTTGCTGGATTCTTCTCTCACCTTTGCTGCTCTGGTGGGAGCAAAACCGATAAAGAGACAAGGAATAAACAGGGTGTAGTAGGGGAAGACATCTGCCTCTTCTTCCTTCACTCAAGTACACACAAATGGTGAAAGTAAGTCCTTAGAACTAGCAAACCCTCCATATTTTGGAACTGCAGTTCCTGTGAAGAGAAGCATTGAGTGCATTTTCAATACCATTTCAATACTGGCTCTGAATCTCTGCGCCCAGAGCTTACAGATAAAATGACATCCACAGCAATAAGTGTTGTCACTGTAAATGATCTCTCCTCCTCTCTTTCCTCAACTTTCACCACCTCTCAGCAGCATGATAGTAGCTGCCATGCAAAGTATTTGCAGTCAGCCATTTGAATTTTTTTTTTTCTTTTTCCTTTTTCATAACACCTTGTTTGTAAAAGATGCAGTTTCATGGATATGAGCACAGTCTTTGATGGAGTTGGGCTAGAAGCAGCAAGCTGGTTCATAAGGTGGGCTGTATTTGTGGAAGCCTTATTTTGCATTTTCTTAATCATTTTAGTAGACTGTTAACTGGATTACTACTGCTGACAGTAACAGTCATTAAAAAAAATGCCTGGCAGTGATTTTCTCTTTTTTTTTTTTCCCCTTTCCTTTTTTTTTTTTCCATGGCTTCTCTTGTCAGTATTGCTGGGAATGATTAATTCACAGTAGTGAGGTATATATTAATGACTTACCACTTATATAGTGATTTTATCCTCCACCCTCCCCAACATTACTTTGCACTAGGCATCTATAAGTTTCAAATGGCGCTACTCCCCCTTTGGTCAGCAAATCATTCATATTAATGCACTTTCAGTCTCCTGAAGAGCGATGCATTGTTTAAAATTATCATTAGAAAATATTACCCTGTCATCTGCAGAACGGTGTTTACATTTGGTATCCTGTGGCTGTGGGCAATGACCTGTCTGCATAATGCTGGGGGAGCTATTAAAAGTAAGTACTGAAAGCTCCATTCTTTAATAAATGTTGTCTGTGACCAGACAAAGATTATTAAGTATATTAGGGAATAATCCTGCAGGATGGATGGGAATACTTGTTCTGGTGTTCCTGCTCACACACCATCCTTGGGGATCGCCTCCTTCCTTGAGAGAAATGCTTTCCTGTGATGGGTTTGGCTTTGAACTGACCGGACGGCAGCTTCTATGTTTTTGCATCTACTTTTTGTGATTCATGAATAAACTTAATACAAGGTGATTCTTGCAGTGCTACAAACAGGAGCCACAAGAATCATCTCCAAGCTGATTTTTGGATCCTTTGCCAAATGGAATTGGGCCAACAACTGAGTGACTCCCATGCGTGAAAGTAGCCCCCCTGAATTTTGGGCATGAACGCTTAGCCTGCTGGTGCTATTGGTCACTGATGAAAAATGGTAATTGCTCTGTTCAGGGTTTTTTTGCTGCTTTAGACCTATATAAACACAGCCCAGCTTCCCAGATAGAGTACGTTGCATTTTTTTATTCAACCTGGTCTACAGATATTTTATTTTCTTTGTTTACAAAAAATGTCACAATAAGTAAAACAACTTTCCCATATCCCCCTGGAGTTTAGATAAAACTTAAAAGAATGGAGACAGAACTATAGGTCACCAGTTACTGATATGATCAAGCTTAATTAATTTGATGTCTTATTGTGCAGTTGTTCCCATGTGAGATTATTCTGAGCATGCTCCCTAGCTATGCGTCGAATGTTTCTTTGTTGTTGCTGCTTGTGAGATCGTATCTTTTGAGAGACTATTTAGATGGCAGAGTCTCTGCCTGGTGGGAAAAGCTTTTCAGCACTTGTCTATTGATCTTATAGTTTTGTTGCAGTGGGGAGTGAAACATTGAGCGTGTTTATATCCTTAGAAGCAAAGAGCAGTCTCCTTCCCCCTGCTTTCCTAAGATGTCATATCTTGAAGGAAAGTAAAACAGAAAAGGAACAAATTTATTCTCAGAGCTTGGAAGACGATGAATTATTTATCCTTTGAAAGCTTCCACTATCTTTGCATGAAAGGAAGTCCTATTATTAAAAGCGAGGATTTCTTTTTCTGCATGTCAATAAGAGGGAGATCAGAGTTGACTGATTATTGAGGCGTCTTTTGCCTTAGAGAACAGGACAGCTTTAGCTGGTTGGCACCAAGAAGCTGTTTTTAAAACAACAAAGTTGTTAGATTTGATATTAATGTGAGATTTGAGCCCTGCTAAAAGGCCTGTGAGGACCAAAAGATGAAACAGAGTCTTGGAGGGGTTTACGCATGACCACATAACTTAAGTGTTTCTCTATGTGTTAGATATATTTTCCACATGTATCCAAAGTTTTTGGTGTAGTTTTTCAGTCAGATTGTGTTTATTTGGACTCCTTTCTTTGATTTCTGAGTGTCTACGTATGCTAGAGAGTTTGAAAATAAGCTTACTCCACTGGAAGATGACTAGCATCCCACCCTCATACTGTTTCTTCTTCTGTCTTGGCTCTACAAACTGAAAGGCTCTTTTTGTGCTTGTGAGAACCAAGCCCCACAGACTGAGTAGGTATCTGTTTTCCCTGGGGGTACTGCACCTCAACATTTATCTATGTTTTTGAGTGGACTTTGGGGAGTGAGGTATAAAATGAGATGTGCACCTTTTATTACATTTGGACATTCCCTGTGTATTGCGGCCAGTAAACCACCATTTTCTGCTCAGATGTGTAAGGTAAAAGTATACACACTTATTATTTTCCATAACCTTGTTTCTCACTGTAAGTTGTCATGAGTAATGGCCTGGAATCAAAGCACTAGGCCAACAAAATATTTTCTTGGGATGGGTTGTACTGTTGGAGCCAGTGTCTTTTGTCAGTGGTGTTTGCAGACGATCAGAGTTCCTAAGTCGGGAATACCATTGTACAGATAAACCCAACAGTGGAAACTCTGATTTACACCTGACTTCACTAAGGTTGTTATACAGGTAATGAAATAATATAATTTGATCTCAATGACGTGGTAATTTTGGGGGGAATGTGTGTTTGTGCAATTCTATCTAAGGATGCTAATATTAGCTTCTAGGAGCTCTTCTTTGGAGGTATGAAATAATCTTTCCATTCCTGCTTCTAAATTATAGGAAAACAGAATAACTAATCGATTCTGTGATCACACCATGGAAGGAACTCAGCATGCTCAGAAGCCTTCAGCAGACCTGGAGCCTCTGTCCTGGCCATCGGTCCCCCTTTTCCCCTCTGGTTTTAATGTGATCCTGATTTCATGATCCTGCCTTTTGGGTTGCAGTGTGGTGGCTCTCAGTGCAGGATGTTGCGTGGATCCTTTGATATTCAATTAGGGTAAGATTCAATTACCCCTAGAAGGAACTAGAAGTTAAACTTTCCCTCTTATCAGAGGGCTAGTAATGAAAGCAGGTAACAAAATTTTTGCTGCATGCCTTTGTCACGTTTTGCCCCATACTTACCAAGAGATGGGGGCAAAGAGCTCTTTTCCCTTAAAAGAAATCTCTTCCCAGCCTTACCGTACCTTACCATATGCTTCCACTGGTTTTCCATCTCTGGTGACCCCTCTTCCTGAACAAATGGCAGGGAGGAGTGTAGCTGAACAAAACTGGAATAAATTTGGTAAAGGGAACTGGTTTGAATAGAATTGGTTACTTTTAAGCAATATGTCCGCACTGAAAGCGTGACACGTATACATACGAGTATAATGTACAGATAGATGTTCCCAGTGTACACTGCAAAACAGAAGGTGAGAACGTGTTTTTATGGCTATTTTTTACAGCAAAGGTGGTAAACTCAGTTTCAGCATGTGGCCCCATGTATATGTCCTGTGCCGCAGCCCTGATCCAGCTGCTGGTGCTGCCACTGGAAGGTAATCATGGGGCAGACGTAAAGCAGGAGTCTTGTTTGGGAGAAGGTTTTTCCTGAGGCCTTCAAGTGATTCAGAAGGTGGCTGCCCCTCAGGGCTGCGGACAGCCATCTGCTGTGAATCTGGAGAAATACTGTAGCAGTGATGGACACACTGGCGCTGGTTTTACCATGTTCAGCATGGCTAGGTGCTGCAGCAAAGGTGTGGTGGCCTGGATGCCAGCAGCTGATATCTAGGGCTTCTGGGGACCCCTGGGCATACTCTTCATTTGTAAAGTTATGCCAAAGTCCTTTGCTTTGTGTCTCTCTGGTTCCTGCCTCGGCTGGCTAGGTTGAGTGGGGGGCAGGTGTTCCTACAGGTGTTGCAGTCCCATTTCCAGATGCAGAGTGTGTGTACATAGCCACTGCGAATTCTATCTGCTCCGCACCTGATGGTGTGGCACGTGTTGCACTTGCTCTTGAAGAAGAAGTAGTCAACTTAATATTTCGTTAATTGAAATATTTAAAAAAAAGAGAAAGGTAAAAATTAGTTTCTGATGGGTGGGAGCCAATCTCTTTGTCTGCCACAGGCATCTCCCCCTCATTCAGTGAAGCAGGAGCCCATACTACTTGTCCTGTCTGGGCTTCTGTTTCAGGGCACCTGAAAATAAAACTTGCAGAAAACTTTAAAGGACAAATCCTTTCAGTGATCGCCAGCTAAGTAAGTAAGTGAAAGCCTTGGCAGTTTTAGTACTGAGCAGCATCCAGCTATTTAGCAAGGTGACTCTCCTGCTGTAGTTAGCTATTCTGATCACCACCAGGACTATATGTTGTTTCATTAAGCAGGTACTGTAAAATTGTCTCCTTTACTGCTTGGATTTCTGCTGTTACCAGACTCAAGTGGTCTTAAATGTCACTAATATGGGCTGCCTTAGTTTTTGTTGAGTGACTGCAGACTATGACAGGTCTGTCAAGTCTCCCGCAGTTTTCACAGAAATCCAATAATGAAAAATAGCCACAGAGCATTAATTATAACCATATGTGCAGCTATTAAAAGCTGCAGCCTGGCAAAACACTTTCGCATACGCTCGGTTTTAAGCATATGAGAGGCTTCAACCTCTTAAGATGCTTTGCTGGATTAAGATCAGAATTCCCTGAAGAGTCCAACACACATTTAACTACTCTTTAAGGCAAAAACAACCTCCTCCAGATACTATTAATAATGCTGGCACATTAAATCATTTTTCATGCCATCATTCTCAAGCACTGTACATAGAATCCAATGTATAAGCAAATAATATGAGAGTTCAGATAAAGCTGACAGAAATAGGGTTCTGAAGCGATAATCTCGCATCCCTGTATGTGCCACGCAGCAGATAATGCAGTTCAATCTTATTTTGCTTGTTTCTCTTTACTTGAGCAGAAAGAAGGCTCCAGATGTCTAGAGATTCAGGCTGCTTATACCCAGTTCTTATATCTTTGTGGCAGCATAATGTTCTGCAGGGCTGGAACATGCAACTGCCCTTGTTTTCTAACAAATAAAAAAGTGAAGATGAGCTGCAATCGATGAGGAAAGTATTTGCTACTGACCATTTACCTCACAAAATGGAGGATGCAATTCAACTTGTGCAATGTGTATATATCACATTGATTTCCATCAGAAGACAGGCAGAAAAGAGGTGCCCTGAAGGCCCATTCTTAATGTGGTTCAATACCTGCACCATTGTATTACCAATGTGCAAATTGTCACTTGTTGGAAAAAGTATTTAAGTCTCATGACCTTTATTTTTTTCTAAAGACAAGTTTATACTTCCCCCTTTCCTCCTATTTTCGGGTGCCCATTACTTGTTATCTTTGTCAGCAAATCCCAGGACACTCTCTTGAGCTGAGGAACAGCACTGAACTCCAGCTCTAATGTTTCTTGGGGGAGTCAGGCACGCACCTTTGACATAGTTGATTGACTGTCTGTATAGCTGTGTAGGTGCTTCATAGCTGTGCCATGCAGTTGGTGTGTGATAGGTACACTCAAGTCTCCCTACAGGACCTGAATTTTGTAATACTTAATCTCTGAATCTCAATTTGGTTCATGAAGGAGATGGTAGTAGGGAATTTCACCTCTAGGTAATGCAAATAATTCTGCAACTTTGGCTGTTAGTAGATTACTAATGAGATAGACTGCCTAAAGTGCCTTTGCGTGCAGAAAAATTGGTGTTGATGGTTTTTGAGCATTGCTGATGGTAGCAACAGGTAGTGAGCACTAGTGTACTAGATGGCTGACAAGGGAAAAGAACAGAAGTAAAAGCAGACTCACTTTGGTTACTCCACAATATATAGGTGGATTCTAGGAGCTTTTTTCCCAAGGTATTCTTTTCAAGATCAAATTAAAGCTGGATAGGTCATGGTGATGATCAAAGAAAATGAAGGAAGGAAAGGAGAAATGCGCTTCATTTTTATTACCAGTTACCTGTCTATAGATAAGCGGTCAAATATTTGTTCTTAACGCAGATGTGAATCAATTAGAGTTGTTTAGAAAATTGTCCATTGCAGGGAGGAAAAATGGAGACTGGCAGGATTTGAGGCCCCTGGATATTTTGGGAGTAAATTCTTGACTGATGTGGACTGTATGACCTTCTTTAGTTATTTAGGTAAATGACTCAAAGTATGTAGGGTTGTCAACTTGACATATTAGCTCAAAGTAATCGCCCATTTCTTGCAGTCTTAAAAGTGTTAGTATACCAAAATAAATGTCAAGTTTATACTTGTGGCATCCTGATCCTGAAAACAGGCGTGTGTTTAGGACTTCAAATAGTACAGTTGTCTGGAATTATATGATTACAAGAGGGATTGGGATCTTGACTTTTTAGGATTATATGGAAAATATAATTTGTCTTGGATTTTTTAGGAAGTGTGGGTGGAAAGGAAAGGAGCCTTGTCTAATAGAATTTGTATTATCTCCTCCTTTGGCTATAAAACCCCAAAATGTGAATTTTAGCTTTCTGGCATAAAAGTTACTGCTGACTGTGGAGCTTCAAAGTAAGAGGTAGTGGGGACCTGGAAACTCCAGAACTCCTCTTACTGTACACTACAGATGTTTTCTGCACTTTATAGCCTAACTGTGACAATTCATCAAATTAACGAATTCAGTCCCGATAACAGTACAGTGCAAGACCTACACATTTCTCCTCATTTACTTTGATTTCTTTTTGAGCAGAACAAAAGGGTTTTTTTTTTTAAGCATCACTTTAGCATTTGAAAAGGAAAGAGGAGGTTATTGCTTTTATTTCAAAGTGTATTTGTGACAGGTATGAATTTGGAGGTCCTAAAAAGTGATAAGCTAATAATTGTAAATGCTTATGAAAGGTTTATCTCTAGAACTCTGATCTCTTTAAACTATATGACACTTTAAAGATGTGAAAAAGTCTGTTGCATTAAATCACCTAACTGTAGAATCTCAATTTTTTTCCAGAATGAAATGCAAAAGGAAAACAAAAAGTAACCTGTATAATGTAACATTGTGGCACGGAAACGTGGCTTTTGTGATACAATTTAGTTAAAAAGGGAATTATAACATATTTAGCATGACGAATTTGATAATTATGTATAGAAATTATATGAATGCCCAGAGTACGTAGGGTTTGACATAGTTTGGATATGCTCATTCTAGTTTGTACACAGAATACATGGCCATTCATGTCCTCAGTTGATGTATTTAATTAATTTTTGCTCAATTAATATTTTATAAGGTTTTGGAATTGCGTAGAGTGTCTGTTTCAACAAGAAATGCACACAAGGTTCAAAGCAGAGTGCAATGCGTTCAGCTTTTTTTCTGTTTGCTCTGTCTTCTGTTTGTGGAAGGCTCTTACATAAAGAAAGATGTAATTTTATTGGCTGTAAAATATTTTGACGTTTGCTATAACATTAAGGCTTCACACTAGAGCTGTTCATGCAGATGTCCTTTTCTTCTCCATGTGGTTCATTTTGAGTCCTTTGTTGCTCTTGATGTGAGAGGTGGTGGAGTGACCTTTGGGGGAGCCTTATAGGTGCTTTGGAAACCCACAGGACAAAGTTGTCAGGGGAAGGAGAAAGCCTGGTGGTGGTGGTTTTATTTCATTACCGAAGAGGTGGTGCCAAATGCAAGTCTGAGCAACAAAAAAGGGAACAACAGCCACTATTCTTAGCATTGTGTTGAGGAACAGGAGGCAAACATACAGATAACAGGGCAATTTACAGTGGCAGATATAACAATTATCATGCGAGTTGAGTGTATCTAACATATATTTTCCTAGGATGAGAAAGATGATGTCCTTGCTACATTATGTCCCACTGTTGTATAGAGTTTTGCTCAAAAAAATGTATCGGCTCTATTTCTTCCCTTGCTTGTTCCTTTAAAGAAAAAAAAAAAAAAAAGCTAATGGCTTACTATCCCACCTCAATTTTGCTTGTCTACCGATTTTGCTACTTTTAATTCTCTGCTTGTTAATGCCAGAGTGTATTTTTAATACATAGACATTATATGAGATGGCCTTTTAGAAGCACAGGTAGGAGCTCTCAATTTTAATGAATTAGCCTCTACACTAAAATCCTTTTAAAGTGACATAATCTTCAACATGGTGCCCTTGGAGAATACCCTTGGTAATTGGGTAAGGAGCTGACGAGAAGCTGTTAATCTAAAATGGGTAAGCCTACGACCCAATTTTCTGTCACAGAAAAATCACCTAAAAAGGGTAAGTATACATTTAGGTCTACTATAGCTGTACACAAAGGCTCCAGTTGTTCTGATCTTGGTGTTGCAAGGTTGTACACAAAAAAAAAGGGTTTCTATTGCAGTGTGCTGGAACTTTGAATGTCTTCAAATTGCCCACACCCCTGTATAAACAATATATTCAATTTTAAAATTTATCCAGTAGGAAAATAGTGGTCATTGTAAATGTCAGTTATGGGGCCAAATCCTTAAATGAGTAATTGGCAAAGTGTGATGTACTGAAGTTGTAAAATATATATGTGTTTATGCTCACATGTATGTTGTTAGCCTGTGGTCATTTCTCTCTCTATTTTTACCCTCTTTGTTTAGTTCTGTGTTGTCCACATCTGTTCTCCTGAAGCACTTTCTAGAGCATGAAAAGACAAATGCATTAAACTCCAGCGAGGCTGACGCTCATGAGAAAGGGGGAAATATATTTTGTTGTTTTGTTAAGCTTTTCAGTAAGAGAAAAATCAGCAGGCAGGCTGCCATAGCTTTTAATGTATCTGCACCTGGTCCTGTATGTGAGATATCTTCACTACGCACAAGAATGTACTTTCTCTCTGCAGAAAAGATGACCCAGGCGGACACCATGTGGGGCTCTGTGCTGGACAGGTGACATTGCCAATATCAGTTATTGTTTCTTCTTTACTTGTAGAAGAGGCCCTCTGCTAAAGGGGAATATGATTCATTCCATGGTTATTAGCTGGCCATAATTTTCTAAATCTGGGTGAGAGATGATGAAACTTTATCCCAAGTTCATTTCATCTTTTCAGTCAGGCTCCTTCACGGTAGACTCTGGGGCATGCTTTCATTAACTACTAGCTGGATTTCTGTGTTAGTGCGGGTTGTAAAGTGTGAGTTGTTTTTTAGGAGTGTTCGTAGGGGTTTTAGTGTGGGTTTTGTAAACGCTGAGCTGTATGTAACTACCTGCAACTCAAAGACATGTCTCTGAAAATGTTAAGAGATAGCTTTGTCTCATTGATTTTTCTTTGCTTCCCAAGATTTATAAAGCATCTTCATTAATAAGATAGTAGTTCTTTAACTTCCCAACTGCAAATATCACCCATACTTATACTTTTGCCTTTATGTGGAAAATATCACATGAACATATAGTAATTCCAGATTATCTGTGTTAATATTTCACGCGTGGGTCAGTACAGCATTTGATAGTGTTGGGAGCTTCACGCAGAATAGCAGCGAGTTTTAATATTGCAATAGTGCAGCTAGTCTGTATTTTATATGCACTTATAACAAAGCCTCCGTGAAACTTCCTTAAACCTCCTCAGCTATAATTACTATACAGTTATGTTTTATCTTCAAGCAAATCTTGAAGCATTGTAAATGCAATTGTAAGGTATTTATATCCTATTCCTAAATATAACGTTAAGCATTATCATGTTTGTACTGTGAATGCTTTTAAGGGATTGTGCTATTTACTGCAACTTTTAATTGATTTGCTGCTAGTGTTTAGCAAAGCCATCTCCTGCCACAGCATGAGGACCTTGTGATACAGGCTATCACTGGAGTTAAATTTGGTACTGAAGCTTTATAGAAGTTTTTACAGCATTACATCTTAGCCTTGTGGTGAACTGTCTGCAATTTATTGCTGTGTTTTGCAGCAAGAAACTGGAAAAAGAGATTGATGCTGGAATCATTTTATCTCCTAACGTCTGCATAGACATAGTTAACCAGTGGCATTGGCTTGGCTGTGGTTTTACAGCACTTTTTAAAATGATGCATGGAAAATGAATAAATCAAACCCACCCATTCCTTTTCTGGGGATGGATGAGGAGCTTTTTCACGCAACTTTCATGCAAAGCAGTTTAGGCTTCTTCTATGCTTTGTAATGAATCTAGGTTAATTTCCCAATATTATTTGTTTTTACTGTTTAAGTTCTGTAGTGTTGTGTGTGTTGTGTGTGTTGTTTTGTTTTTGTTTTGTTTTTTACCAGGAAGTGACTGAAACCTTCCTGTTCTTGGCCTTAGGCAGTTGATGTTGTGCACTGCTGTGGTCAGCTTGTAAACGTTATTCCCCAACACAACCAAGTTCAAAGGCTTTGGTTTTGTGGAGTTTTGTTTAACCTGTCTTGCCTGATCTTTGGGACTGTTTCCCTGCTCCCCATAGGGAATGGGCCCTGGGTTTTAGCTCCAAGCATTTCTAAGTGGTGCGAGACCTCTCGGACCACATCTCATGGGGCAGCAATGCTGTCAAAGTAGCCTGATGTCTTCCTCTGTGTTGAGCTTCTCGCGGGGCAAGCAGGGACTCTGCCAAATGGGCAGCAGCTAATTTCACTTGCTGCCAGTTACTATTACTATATTAAATTGTATTATATTATATTATATTTGGAGAGACTTTCCAATTAGATGGTCCAGTAGGCATAATTTCCTACGGGGAATCAGCCTGGATCAAAAGGAACGTGGAAGACAAGCAGCTCTTTACAACTTCTCCTCCTTGTAACTATCAAGTAATTCCCACAAGTTGCTTGACAGGAGATTAGCAACCATCCTAGATATTAATGATACTTTGTGTGTAAGAAGAAGCCTGTGCCAGGTGGGGAGAGGGAAAAGAGAGAATGGTATGGGAATTCTTGCTGCCGTGTATTTCATCCAAATGTAGGTAGCAGCTGAAAAGCCTGTGCTCCAGCACATGCAGTGTAAACAGTCTAGGAAAAAGCAGAAAGTAGGGGAAAGGAACCCACAGGTTCTATGTATTTATACCATCATATTTGAAAGATTCTGGAAGTTATGTACTAGGAACTTGTTTTTGTAAATGAAACCTGTCTTTTATTTATTGCAAGGCTTTTTCTGGTTTGAAATAAAATGAGATATTTTACTTTACTGAAATGTTTTTAGGTCTTCCTCATGGCAGAAATGATGTATCCTTTTGTTCATTGATATCGCTGCGATTTAGATAATAATGCATGCCTCTGCTTGTAGAGGTATTATTCTGGAGGTAGTAAAAACTCCAAGGATTAGAGACTGATGCCACAAAAACATATATTGATAAGAACATTTAAACCCCGCAGCAGCTTTCAGATGTTGTGAACCGCATACAACATCAATAGCATATTGTGTCAAGAGAGGAAGAGCACACCTGTGAAGAAGTATAAGAATAAATAATAAATGGAAAATGAAAAAAATAATCCTAGTTTTCTCACATTATACACTGGAAAAAATACTTTTCTTTTCTAATTTTTCAGTATTAAGTAGGAAAAAAGAGAAGAAGTGGTACTTTTTTTATGTAGCTAACTGAAAAATAGGATGACAGAGATTAGGCAACTATTTCTTAGATAAAAGTAAAGCGGGGGATTATTAGGACATTGACTTTTATAATTCTACTAAATGAATATGTAATGTACCTTTTCATAAAAATGGGTCTCGGTGTATGCATTTCTATATATCCTGACAGGGAAACAACCACTTCTAACTAGTTACTACAAGGTTTGCTCCTACAGTATTTTGTCTCGTAATGATTGTTACCTTAAAAGGTTGATAATGGGGTTCATAAAGAACCCAGGGTGGAAAGAGAGAGCCACAGGACTTTCTTACCTCTTTTGTTTTTCTTCACGTGGCGTGTTTAGTTCAAAATGCCCTGAATAACTACCTCTTTCCCTTGTATGTTTATCCCCCCACCCTTTATTTTCATAGAGAAATTTGATTAGCTGTTGTGGCCTGGTGGCTGAGGTGTCCATGTGATGCCCCTGAGGAACTCGCCTGGGCCACCTGTGCAAGGTGCTCGACTCCTCCTGTGCATCTTTGCCAAACTGTCCAACCTTTGCTTTCTTCGTTGTTCCTTAACATAAAAAGCGGATGTCTGCCTCTATCTGTCTCAAAGAATACGTAAGGCCAAAATATTTAAGAGCTTGTTTGCTGTTTCCTAACCTCAGGAGTTCTTATGTGTTTTTAAAACTTAACAAGTTTATTTTCAAGGTTAGTGATTATGTTGGGTTTTTTTCCCACGTTCTGGAAGGAGGTACATGGGTTGCAAAAGGTAGTTCAAATGAAAACACCAAATTGACCACAAAATGCTGCATGTTAGCATTTTCTCAACACTTTTTGCTGACACAACTCAGCAGTCCTGGAAAGAATATGAACAAAATCTGATTAGAGGACTTCCAATAGCGCAGCAGTGACTGGCTCAGCAAAGGAGAAACCACTACACTTTCCATCTGCTAGTTTGTTTCAGAGGTGGTGATAGCAGAACTACAGAGGGGTTTTTTTGTCCTTTTTTGTCCTGCACTAAAGATGCCTTTATGCTCTGCATGGCAGCCATTTCTGCTAAACTGGTGGCTTCCTTGGTGTCTCATTGAACAAGTGATGAAATAATTGATGATAGTTTACATAAAATACAGCAGATTTTTTTTTTTTTTTTTTTTTTTTTTTTTTTTTTTGGTGGGGTTCCCCCCCCACATAGGGAGGTTGAGCTGCTTCTTTATCCAGATTGGTTCAGACCTGAGACTGTGACACCAAAATGGGTTGTTGCAGTTGGGAGAGAAGTTGTGGGCAAATTCTGTAGCAAGTCCATTGCTTAGAGCCCCAAGTCCAACAGAAGTTGAACTTGCATTCAGAATTGCAGTTGCTAGTACAAAAGTTTGAGCTTGCATGGGTCGCCTTTCATTTTAAAAATAGTTGGCCACAGATTTCAGCTGCACTTGAACTATAGCCTGTGCTACTATAGCCTGCACCACTGTCAAATAAGTGTACAGCCTTACAGTACAGGTGGCCATTGCTTTAACTTGGCCATGGATATAAAGGGAATAATTTTCCTGATGGGATAGACCTCCAGACCTGAATCCTAGGTCTTCATCCTGCCTCCCAGAGCAGGTAGGTGGGTAGGTGGCATGGCAGACCCTGCAGTCTGCATGGTAACACTACATACAGCAAATAAAGATAACAAGCCCTTATGAACAACCATGCACCAAGAGCAGATTTTAATAGCTTTTTTAGAAGAACTTTGTGGTGTGACTGCAGCTGGTTTTGAAAGTCCATTTATTGACTGTGGAATCCTGTAGACCTTAGAAGTAAGAGTAATGTAAGAATTGAGAAGATTTTGTATCTGAGTGAGTTACACTGTTTTCCTACCTGTGAAACATACCATGTATTTACAAAGAATACTTATATTTTTTTTGTACAAAGTCTTTAATATAATGATAACTTGTTTGTGCAATCGGCAGATAGGTTTGTATCCTAAGTGGGTAAGGTAGACATGGCATACTGGAGTTCAGCTCCATTCTGTCAAGCACTTCTGTTTCTATACTAATTCTGGAACGTCTATCTTGGAGACACTACACGCTACAATAGTATGGTGTTGCTTCTTCTTAAAGGTTTTTAAGTACAAACCTATTAGGAAACATTTGAGGTTCCTGAAGAATCCTCAAGAAGATTTTATGACAGGATTTAATATTACCATTTATCAGAAAAAAGCTTTTTTTTTTTAAGTGAAATAGTATAATTTTAAGTCAATTTTCCTTAGCTTTTTCATGTGTTTTTTATTAACAGACTAAAACATCACTCATATTGTTGCATTGTGTTACATAGATATGAAAGCAGGAAATAAGATATGGTTCCTTTTTTATTATTTTTCCCATGTGGCTGTGTATAAAGATCAAAGATAATTGCTCTGCTTATAGAATAAGCATGTGTGTGGAGATTTAATAACATCAGACATTGTTTAAAACATCAAGGTTCAAGTAAAGAGGTGCTTGCAGTCAAATTCTCCTCTCTTTTGGCTTCTCTGCTCATTCTGCTATGTTCAGAAAACCATCAGCTATGCAGGAGGTCTCTGAGTTATAGACAGGTAAGGACTAACCCCCAGAGCCCTTAGGGAACCAGTAATGCCCAGGTCTCTCTCCCTTCCCTTTAATTAGGATGGAAAGGTAAGCTTACATCAAAGTAGGATGCCTATCCCTAAAACCTGTGTTGAAGGTTAGTTAAAGACAAAAATCTCTCTGTAAGCTGGGAGCTTTCTAGGCGTTTGTGAAGTTAGCACAATTGCTGTAGGACTCACCTGTGTAACGAACAGATGGATAGAAAGGTGTTACTGAATTTTAAAATGTCATTGCATATTGCTCGAGGCATTAAAGGACTGCGCTAGTCTGCCTTTATTGCACAGCTCAAAGAAATGAGGAGGAGACATTTGCAGTGCCCAGCCATTGGCATTTATGTTCTCTGTTCATGGACTCATTTGTCAAACTCTGTTTGGGAGCCTAGATTGGTCCAAGATTTTAAATCATACTTGGATAGTTATTTGTTGCCTACAGCTGTGCTGGAATGTATGGTAAGGTGTTCACAGACAATTGCAATTCACATTATTATTCTTCCAAGGTCTGTAGTCTATGAAGAAAATGTTATTTTAGCTGGAAATCCAGAATAGAATAGAATAGTTCCAGTTGGAAAGGACCTACAACGATCATCTAGTCCAACTGCATGGATATATGGTGATGTGAGGATAATTTTTTCTTACTTCTCTTTTGAGTGTCCTATCCCTGGCTGGAGTTAGCAGTGAGGGGAGCTGGCTGAACTGGGAAAGGAAAGCTATTGACTCTGGAGACTTGTTTGTTTCTGTATTTGCGAATCTAACCTCAGAAGCTTGGGAATCTAGTTTGAAAAATGGAAAGGATTCATTTAAACAATGTAGGGTGTTCGGTGGTTTTTTTTTCCATTTTTGCTCCCATTTCAGTAGTCAACTCATTAGTCAATAGATTCAGTCGTCCCCACGATGTTGTTTCAGTTGCTGAGCAAAATATAGCTCTGTGATACACAGAATAGCTGTATGAGCTTACTGCAGTCCAGGTGCCCACAGACACATCTCAGCCCCCAGGAGGGTTTAATGCTGTTGGTTGATTTGGCGCAGGGAAAACTGGGGTGCAGAAGTAGAAGTGTCTACTCGAGCATGTGATCTTCAGCTTGGGGGTACAGCGCTTGAATTGTTTTACTGTCTAGCTTTTGTGGGCAATAGAGCGACAAGCATATTTCCACAACTATTAAGTTAAATAGAGAAATAAACCCACAAAAGTTCAGAGCCAGACTTGCATGAGTTTAATAAAGGCAAAATCAGTATTATTTATACAGAAACATACTGTTACTCCATAAAGCGAGGTCTAAAACTCTAAAGGAAACAACAACCTGCACTGTCTCAGCTGAAAGCAATTCTACAGATTTTTTGTAAGAGGAATACAATTTTCAGTTAAATTCTACTGAGTGGCATAAGAAGGTCAAGAGAGAGTATCTTCTGTAGGATTTTTCCATGAAGAGAAATAGGGGAGAAGGAACGGTTTGAGGGGAAAAAGGTAAGAAATAACTATCAAGTAATTTTGCTGATTTGTGTAAGGCTTAACATAACTACAAGAAAATGAAGTTGCAACTGGATTATACCAAAAAGAGCTGTGATATCTGATACTAAGATGATGCTGATTGTTCTCAGAATTTAAATGTGAAGCATTCCTGTGTGTGTCTCAGATGTTGTCAGAGCCTGTATTGAGAGTGGAAGTTAAACAAGGACCTTGTTAGAGAAGTGTAGGTCTGCATAATGGTAACTCCTCCCCACAAAAGCACCACCACCTTTTTGCAATTATTTGAAGCTCACAAGCCCAAAAAGGGATTAAGTGGAAAAAAAAGCAGGTAATATGCAGGAACTTGTTGACATTTATATTCTCCTTGCTTGACTTGTATGAGAGAACAGACTGAAGAGACATCAAAAATGCAGAAATCGCACAGCCCAGCGGGGATATTCTTTACATTTCTCTGATCAATGGTACCTGGGAGGTGCCAGGGTAATATTATCTGTTGCTTTGGTGCCCAAGACTAAACAAAGCAGAGGTGAATTACAGACAGCTCTCTCCCTGCCTATGTATCTGCATGCAGATATATACGTATAGCAATTGTATGCTTATGTATGAAAATACATCCATCTGACACTGTGTTTTTAAGAGGAACTGCAGGTTACACTTTCTGGGAGGAGGGGAGATCTGGAAGATGGAAAGAAGGGGGCATATTCACACTATATAACTTTAAGTGTTTCTAATGTCTAAATCTCCTTATTTAGGAGCTGTTTCTCTTCAGTGGTAACACAGGAAGAAAAGATGTCGAACTTTGAAACAGAAATTAGGTACCTAAAGTTAGGTGTTGTGAATGCTGCCCTAGCTCCTATTTAAATATGTGATTTTCAGAAGTGCTGGGCACCTGGCTGCTTCCACTGGCAATTTATATCTGTGGGTGGTTGCTTACCTGCCACAGCTAACAACCAGCACCAAGGGAGCTTCCAAAACTTTGCCCTCCCTGCTGGCTTTTGTGGTCTTTGAATACAGACCTAAAAGACCCTGCACAAAGGAGCTTTAGAAAACAAGCTCCAGAGATGGCTTAAGCTCTGTGTGTATCATATGTGTAATATATGTCACACATATGAAATGTATGATTTTAGATGTATCCATATATGCATGTATATATACTTCTGCATATATGAATGTAGTATTGTTTAAAATCGGTATTCTTGAAAGGATTTTTCATGGAATAGTTTTATATCTAGAGAAAGACAATGTTAAGGTGCAGTTCGGCTATATCCCTTCTTGCAACAAACTGTTACCTGAGCTCTCTAAGATCACTTCTGCCTATGCATGGTGATTAAATCCCCTCTGAGATGGCACAGGAGCAGAAAAACATTCGCACGAGCTCTACTTTCTATGCTTGAACACGGACACATACTATATCAGGAGCTGCTTTGAATTTGGAAGAATGAGATGAACATAAATGACATACAGTCCAGCATATGAATCATAAGGTTATCCTAAAACTTAGAGTTTATGCAGATTTCAGAAGTCGCTTGATGGCTAGTGGGCCTGAAGAAGACACAGCCTGCTGGACTGCAAAACCCCAGGCAGTGCAGTTAGAGCCAAAAGGCGACTCACGTTTCTCCTCCATAAGGAAAAATCAGTCACTTGTTGCACAGTCTCTTTCATCTAGCAGAGTTTACAAAAAGCAGGTATGAAAATTGGAAAACTTGTGAGGGGGAAACAAAGCCAGAAATGTGTGTCCTGCATTTCTAGTGGCAGGAGCTCTCTGCTCCATCTGCTGGTGAAAATGGCAGGTCTTACTCTAGGGTGCTTACTTTATATATGCTATTTAATGGAAATACTTACTTGATGGTTGGGCAGTTGCCAGAACAGTACAGAGTACTGTCACTGAGAGAGAAGTTTCTGAGTGCCTTCATTGCCCTTCGTCCTTAGGAGCAAGGTGAAGAGGGGGACGAAAACCATATTAAGTATTTTCATGAAAGAGTATGAGGGGACAGCAGAAAACTTTTGTGATATCTAGGTCATTAAACTACCTTAGGTAGAAATGCTTTTAGGACTGGAGACCAACAAGAACAAATACTGTGTTCTTGTCCAGACACCAGTTGGTTTTGGTAGATAGGTAAAGGATGTAGTTGTGCAAGTTATCAGCGGGACATTTACACCACTGTGTTGAAAAATGAGTCAGATGGCCAAAGGTACTGCAAGGATAGGAGGACTTTACCCTGTCAGCATAACTTTTCTTTTACTGTGGGTTTCTTTTTTTTGCTTAAAATATATTTCTATCTCTGTATTGGTATGGGGCTCTGGCACACATGTGAGCAAGGAAATGCATTCTGTGTACTGCACATGTAGAAAAGGCGTTTTATTTTCCAAGTTTGTGGAACTTACTTATATAAGAAGGATCCTGAGTGTAGGAAACCTGTATTTTGACTGGCTTCCTGATAACTTATCTCTCAGTGATGGAAATGGTCCCAATTTGGGGTATGCACCAGATTTTGCTATGAATATTCATATTCCCAAGTGCTTCTCATGATTAGTTTGATATCCTGTTATGTGGGTTAACCTTGTGAAAATAGCTATGGAATAATAATGACAATACAGCATTCTGAGTAAAGAAAGCGTGCTGGTTTGCAGGTAACAAATACGAATGTAACGTTACTATAAAACAAGCACAAAATTAGTTGCTGGTTGAAACAGTTTGTGTTTTCACTGAAGCCTGAAAGGCTCCACATTTTTCTAACCTGTGTCACTTGTATCATGCCTTCTTGGGTGCCTTGCTGCAGTGGAGGCAGTACTGGTTACAGTTCAGGAACTTGTGAAAAAACTTAAGTCGTCATTAAGAAGGCAAGGCTTTTACCCAAAACATTGGTGTCATTATGCTGTTAAAATCAAAAAGTGATGTCAGGGTAGGCTGCCAAATGTTGTCTTGCTTTGAACACTTCTCTTAAAGCTCTGCAGACTTCTCTCTGAAAATGACTGACTACTGTTTTTTTTTATCCTGGGAACTTCCTCTGCGCTGGGCATCAATGTCAATACTTTCTGCTTTGCCAAGCTAGCCCCTGCAATCTTTTTCTCCCCAGATGGGTTATTTGCTGAATTATTCTTAAATTTGCAAACTCGCTTGGAAGAGCTGACGCAGGGAAAACACCAGAAGAGATACAAATGTGTTACAGGTAACGCTCATGTAGGGTGTCCTGGGGACACCCAAGAAACTTGCTGGATTCAGGTTTTTGGGCAGAGCCCTCCTTGGAGGGTAACTACTGGCTGCCAAACTGGTATCTGCTGACACAACTGAGATTGTGTGGATGGGTACAAAGCACTGCAAGTTTAAGCCCCTTTTTGCACCTGGAATTTTTTATACTATGTGTAGAGTATTGTGCTGTGCATTTCTTGACTCTTCCTCAACATTTTAGTTGATAGTCATTTGCTGTCTTGTTTGTAACAAGAACACTTGGGAACTTATGTGGCTCAGCCTAATCCTGTGTCAGCATCCCAGGCTGTATGGTGTTGAACTACGTGTAACCATGGATGTCAAATATGCCATATTTTCATTGCATTTCATCTGTCTCACTGTGCTTATGGAGAAAAAAATGTCCTGTAGTGAAGACAGGAGTGGGGCTGGAGAACATGGAATGCCATGCAGACACGCAGGAGGGAGGATTCTCAGTGCTGATTCACACCGCTGCGGCAGCTCGTGGTTGCGTGGAAATGAGGGTGAACTCAAACTTAAGGTCTGCAGGTAAACAAATAAACAAGTGCAGCTTCAGACTTCAGATACTGCAGTAAGCTGCTTCACACAAATGCACCTCCGTGTTCCCTTTGCGTGAGTCAGAGGCCGCTACCCCAGCTAGTGTTTGCTAATCTTTTATTTCTGCCCACGCAAAGGGAGTTTCATATACAAATGCTTGTAGAGGCATATACAGCCAACAGACTTGAGTCACTTGGGATCAGGAGCCTTAAGCAGGTTGTCTGCTTCTCCAGATCAGTTAAACAACTTGTTTAGAGATTTGTCAGATACGTGACTCTGCCAGGGCTTTATCTCGTGCTACTGCTCTCTCCCATGGGATAGCTGCACATGGAGACCCTGCAGAGCTGTCTGCAAGTAAACATAATGCTCCTCCTCAGTTATACAGCCATATACTCCAAGAACAGTGTGTAGTGTCAGCATTTCACAGGATTTCTGTTTTCTCATGTGAGATGTTTTTCAGTCGTCAGTGGAAGAGAAAGGATAATTTTCAAGACAGTGAAGGAAAACTGAAACCTGCATCTGCCGAATGTAGCGCATCGATACGGACCTCTGTCCTATCCGGCAGTCCTGCGCTTTCCTTCCCCTACCAGTAGTGTTGCCACACTGACTTCCTTGCTATTGTTTGCCTCTGCCTCTTCATTGTCCTTACATGGATGTATTTCTAACAGTCTCCCCTGTTTTTTCATATTTCATCTTCTTCCTTCTTTTTCCTGCTTTATTTTTGGAATGAAATAAAGGGAAAAGTTGTTCCCATTTGAAATGGACTGGGAGGAAGTGAAGAATAAGATTGGTGACAGGTGCAAGAAAAGGCCGAGAAAGTGGGAAGAGAGATTTGGTTAGAAAAAGGGAACAGAAGATGCCCCCAAATGCATGGAAACTGGATTTCGGTGTGGAGTGAATGAACAACCAGATGGGGGAGAAGTATTTCCTCCCCACTATGGTGGAATAGACTACAAGCTGGATAAGTAGTTGCCATCATAGTGAGGCAGACACTTTAAACATTTTAAATCTGGGGATTTTTTTTGTGTGCTTGTAGATATACTGGCAAAAATGCAAATGACACCTTAGCAACTCTGTGTATTGAAGATTCACCTTATCCTTTCAATAGATAGTAGAAAGCAAGCAACTGCAAGATCCTGGTGGGTCTCCAAGCCCACTCGCAGTACATAGCGTATGAAGAACAGAGGGTTTTTTCATGCTTGTGTTCTTTTATTCAATGGCCTCTCTGCAGTTAGGAAAACAGACGCAACAGGCAAAAGTACAGCTGGCACACAGCACAATAAATGACTAATTTTCACTCAGCAAAGTTCTCTAAATGCCGCTACATGCCAGACTCTGTGGAGCCATTTCTAAGATCTCAAAAGAAAGATTAAAAACATCTCAAATACACAGAATTGACAGGAAAGTAAACTTTTCTATGGAAAGGACACAAGAAGCCAGATGGTGAGTGTTGCACAAAGCCAAACAAATCCAGTCTCTGAATTCCTAAGGCGTATAAACCTCTGCAGAGAAATTAGATTTCTCTGAAGGAAAGTGAACTTTATGCAAATTCACACTCTGTCATAATTCTGTCATGCAGAACAAAGATCTTGTAATTTCCCAAAGTTGTCCTTTCCTTACCCTTCTGAAAATGTGTTCAAAAGCATAAAATAAGCAGCTCTTTCACTGAAGCAAGCGGGTAAGGAGAGGGAATAATTATACATAGCAGAGGGGAATCAATCCGTAGTTAACTGTGCTCCTTTTGTTGTTTGAAATAGTTCTGTATCCACACAAAGGTTCGTCTTTTGTTGCTGCATTGTACGCTTGTATGATGATGCAGCCAGCTCGTAAAAGGCGAATGTGACGGATGATCTGTGTCTTCAATTCACAGAATTTCAAATATGTTCATACATGCCTAAGAAGAAATTGATTGAGGTGTGTTAATACACATGTTACTTAAATTCCTTGACCAGTGAGCAGCAGTAATAAAGTTTAATAAGACGCTGGCTTGCATAAAGTGGGCTGTAAGTCTAAGAGTGTTATGCTGTCACTTTGTAGAACTCATTTTATCTTCATCTGACATTTATTGCCCAACTTAATTCACTCTATTTTGAAGAAAGACATACTAAAATTGTAGAGCATGTGTCCTAGAGCATCTACATGACAAACAGAGTGGAAGGATTTATGTACAAGGAAAGGGATTATGGAAGTTTAGAGGGCTGTGAAGAAACCATCTGTAGGGATATAATTGACATAAAGGTAAGGGATTATAAAATTAAGATGTTGCATTTAAATATTTGTTATTACATTCTGATTTTAGCTTAGCATCTAGGACCCCATGATGGTCTTTTCTATGCATGGTATGGCACACTCTAAGAAGATTAGTGAAACAGAGTGGAAGTCAAGAGAATGAATTAGCTGTGAGCAATTTGAATTGTTCTAATCACATGCGACTAAAGTGACAATTATTTTTATCTGCTTCCCAGTCTATATATTAAAGTTCGTTTTTCAAACTTAAATTAGAATTGATGCTAAAAGAAAAAGTAGCATTTTTCTGGATAAAACCGAACCAGCTGGTAGGTGTAAGAGTGAATAGGTCTGGGGACAGAAGCAAGCAAGAATTTTTCACTTTATTTGAAGCCATGGCCCTAAATAATTATTGAAAGTAATCAAACCACTTTACCTTTTTTTCCTTGGAGATGGAAACCTGGGGCATTGTTCCACCCTTAAACATTATGTAGAAACAATAGAAGAATAACGGAGCATAGTTGCATGTTTTTATTAGACCTAAATTTTGTCTGGGTTTAGATATGTGCCAAGGTATTTTCCAATGTCTGTGGTTTTCTTCATCATCAGCTGAGTAAAGCTTAGCAAAGTCACTCAGAGTGTTTGATTTAGCATAAATGATTGTGCAAGAAAAATTGCAGGGGAGTGAGTGAAAGGGTTTCTGAGAAAAAATGAAGACAGTTACGATGCTTTCTTTTTTCTTTGTTTGAGAAAACAAAAAATGTCACTGCTTTGGTATCCTGTACCAGTAACACAGAAGTCTGTGCTTATCGTCCAGGATGGATGATGAAATTTGCAGTGAAGCCAGCAACTAATGATGAGTGATGAGAAGTGATTAAAAGGGCAACCCAAAATACTTATAGTTCATTGGTGCTGCTGTATGGTGATTGGTAGATAGTTAATGCTCATGAAATAAAACTGCAATTAGTCTGTAGCAGTTGACCTCCAGCTGAATACAGCTTTGTGCAGAAGACAAAGAAAAACTTTTTCAGACCTCTTTAGATGTACCTGGACCTGATTTTCCTTTCTTCTGTCATACTTGTCATGTTCTTGATTTGTAGCTGAGTAGACAGGTACCAAATCAAAAACTGGGTGCTGGAGACCACGAGGGCTCTCGCCAGCAGCTCAGTTTTTTTGCATCAGCTAGAGAAACTGAAGGAACGTGCCTTACTGGTTGCGTAGCCAGGTGTGGAGAGCCAGTAGCTTTTTTTGCTTAGCTTGTTACTTAGCTTTCGGGAAAGGTCTTCTGTGAAGCCATTGGTAGACGCGTTCCTGCCAATTTTCACAAGTTTGTGAAATGTTACTTTCCTTCCTTTCTTATTTGTCATTCATGAAATGGCAGATGAATATTGATGAGGATAAGAAATAGGTGTTGCCTAAGAGTAAACACGTATGGAAAGAAAACAGAAATGTCCCCAGTGTCCCTGGAGGAGATACTGGTGATTTTATTCTGTGTACAACTATTTCCTTACAATCTGTAAACTTCTGGAAAACACTTGCTTCTTCTGTAGGAGGAATAATAGGAATGGGAGCAAACCTAACCTGATGGAGAAATATTCAGTTCTTATCATTAGATTTACTCGTTCTGTATGCATGATCTGTCTCCTGTAGGGGAGCTTCTCACACATCAGATGTGTTGGACCTTAGACCTGTTTTTGTAAGAACTGGCAGTGTAGTAATGCTCCAATAAGAGGTTGTTTTCCTGCTGCTTCTTGCAACAAAGTACTTTTCTCCTTCTACTTCTCTGCATAAATCTAAAATTAAAATAACTCGAAAAGATTAGTTGAGATTAGTGAGGAGAATTTAGTGACATATCTTCTGTGATACAGAAGGCTAAAATGGATTAACCAAGTGGCTTCCTCCAGGGCCTGCTACTGTGATTCTGTAACACAGTAAAAGTGTAAACAACAAAATAACAATAGAAGAGAAGGCCAAAAAATAAAATTGCCAAGTCTCTTTGTGAGGCAAAACTGTGGTATAAAATAAGTTTATAGTAGTGGCAGCACTAATAAAATATTGTAATCTTAGAAATGACAATAAAAAATATAGCTGCAGTAAAATAATTGCATTTGATTGATTTCAGAGACACTTATTACTTGCTCTGTTGGTGTTTTGTCACTTGTAATATAAGATGGACTTCCACAGAGAAATCTCCTGGTGGGAACAAATTGTTCAGCCTCAGAGACCTGTTAAAACTTTTCAGTTTTGTTACTTGAATCTTTTAAGTGCCATCTCTGTGGATTTGCTGACTGCTTCCTTTGGGAGTTGTTGTTAACTCTCAAAGCAACATTTTAAAACAGGGGAAAAATGATCTTTTTGAGCAGCTTTTGTTTTGTGCCTTTTTGTAGAAAAATCTTTTTGATATCCTGGATTTCAGTATCCCTACTATGTGCATTTTATTGTCAGTCATTCGGAGACCCAGGCTGTGTATATACTTCTTCCGCTAGCCTGTTGCATGACTGATTGTGTCTGAGTTCAATATGCTGCAGAATCAAGAAAACGGATGCATTTAGTCTGCTTAGGAGATAAGAAAGCTTAACAAGTCAGTACTGATCCTGACTGCATTTCAGAAAATACCTGGTGTGTTATATAATGGAAAAGTAAACTCGCCTATAATTTAAAGGTGAGAGGTTCAGAGCCGCGTACTGCAACACATGTCACAGCGGTACAGGAGGTTTAATGCCTGCAGTTATGTCATACAGAAGAATCAATGAGCATTTATCACAAGTTAAGCCAGCAAAGTAAAACAGAAAAACATATGACTGGGTGACCTTTGTAGCTTGCGTGATGTCTTTTATCTGGGAATCTCAGAGGACCGTGAGCATTGATGAGCAATGAGAAAATGTTTTCACTTGGAACTCATAGGATTTAACACAACTTGGCCAGTCAGATGAGAAATGAAGTCTATAATTCAAGTCTCTGGGTTTCCAGTCATGTTTTTATACTAGGCCATGTTTTCTTTCTATCAAATTTAATACAAGGCTCTCCCTCACTAGTCTTGGATGAACTTTTTCCTGAAGCTAGTTTGTACCTACTCAGAATAAAAAGGAAACACAGGGTCCCTGAAAGACAGACCTCTTTAACATGAACTGTTTAAACCTATGCATAAATGCCCTACATCAGAATGAAATTGTCTTCACTTAATTGATGTACCAGATCCAAGAAATCATCAGATTAAAGGTCTAGTCCTCCAAAGAAAAGGGAGTGGAGTGGGGATTTGTGGTTTGGGCTATGAATCACAATTAATTAAATGGGAACAACTGAGAGAGCTTTACACTATAATATGGGGGCAACTGTGAGTGGTGAACTCAGATCCCTTTTCCAGGATCTCCTTCTGCCAGTTTGTGATCAGAGAAATCATGAAATAGAAGGAGTGGATAGTGTGGAAACATTTCTGAAGGGACAGACAAAAAAAAATATGGCAGGAAAACTTCAAGAACCACTGGGAGATTTTTGGAGGGTGACTTTTTTTTCTACTTTCTTGCCACTGAACTTACAAAGTTTGAGCTGTGACCAGTAGAAGGGAATGGTTTGGAAAGAATTCAGCTATGTCTTCTGACAAAAAAAGAGAGAGGAAAAAAAAAAAAAGGTTTAATTCTGGAAAGGGTGGTCATTTGAACTTTGTCCACACACCAGTTTGCAATGGTAATATTGGAGTTAGACATGAGTTCTAGCACACTTATAAGTGTCACATAACACTTTGGGTATATTGGTTATAGCAGCTGAGAAATCAACACAGCACCTCTCTGCCACACTCTCTGAAATAGCGGAGACCCACCTGAGTGAAATGTTCACCTGCATTCATTCCTTCCTGGTCCAAACAGTGGCTTTAATTGCTTGTGCATTGCTTTCAGCTCTTATTCTTCCTGTTTTTACACTAATTGGTCCTTCTCAAAGTGATAGTGTATTTTGAAATGTACCATGAAGCTTGCTGGGGTTAAAACTTATACCACTATCTCTGTCTAAAGACTACAAAATGTATTTTTTTTAAGTCTAGTTTTACAGGTTTGTAGTGGTGCCTGTAGTGAAAAGGTAAATAGGTGTAGCTGTTGTTGAGACACTGCTATTCTGCAGAATCTAAGAAAAGCCTCTGAGGACAGGGTGTGTGTGGGGAGAAGGTTGGAAAGGATTGCTAGAGGTCATCTTGTCCAACCTCTTGCTCAAAGCAGGCCTGATGTCCCAGGTAGATCAAAGTGGTCAAAGCCTTTCTTAAGGACAGGCATGTGGGTTAGGGGATCTAGAGAGGTTGGCACACCAGGAGGTGAAGGATCTGCAGTTTTGCAGGGCTGTCAGTCCTGTCCTACCATGTGCTGAGAATCAGAAGGTTTAATCTGGTCTGCTACCTTCAATTAAAGCTAACTCATTGCCACCTAGAGCTAACCCAGTTCAGAGCACTGTGTTTCCTAGTGAGGACAAGGTCTAGGTGTTTGGTGTTGTTTTTTTTTTTTTTTTTAAATTGTTGTTGTTGTTCTTGATACCCATCAGCTTAGAGTCGATTATGGGACTTTTAAAAATGAAATTCTCTTTTTCATAGTCACAAAGCTTACAAAGGTGAGAGCATGTATTGCTATTCTCTGTACTTTGGATAAATCATGCTAGAGTATTGAACTTATTTACAGAAATTGTCTTATGGCAGTGATGCAGTAATTGAAACCATGAGATTTTACGCTGGAAAACAAGATCTTCAAGAAATATATGCATATATGAGTATTTGTGTACTTGTGTGTTTGCAACCTGTAGCTTAAGTGTTTTGGCATGGGTGGGGTTCCCAGGTGAGGTTGGTTGGGGCCATTGAGTGCTTGGACCCTGTTGGTGTTCTTAGGGCCCTCACTCTGAGTCCTCAGTAGAGGTGAAGAACCACATTAACTTCCAAACTCTGAGAATTTACACATCATCTTTACTTCAAGGTCCTAAATTTTGATTTTGAATGCTTGGGCTGATAAAACTAGAGTTGAGGTGCAATGGAGCCCTTCAAACTGTGGATGAGATCTGCCAAAATATGGTGAAGAAGAAAGCTTCTGGTAGAGTTTCTGGTGGGTTCCTTCAAGCACGTGCGTTGCGGCTTTACCGAGTCAGGGGTTTGGTGGGTAACAAGCAGCTGTTTTGCGGGTGCTGATGTGCATGGCTATTTACAGCATTGCTTACGAAATTGGATGGTATGGCTGAAGCAGATAGTCTGGCCCCACATTTCAATTTTAGATGTTTACTAGCAATAAGCTCTAAATGTCATTGCTTTTGCTCAGATGTTATTTATTATATTATAGTGTTTCTGATGGTAAAGTACAATTTTCAAAGGGATCAGAAAATGTGTATGCTGAGGCTCTATATTGGTCAATCAAAATGATTGTTTTTAAAGGGTATTTTTGTGTTTGAAATGAACATTTAACCAGTCCTATCAAAACATAAGCTGGATTCTTAATCTAGTGGTAAACCTGTATCAGCTGACAATTTAGTTGTACTTTATCCTCATATTGCTTGTTAGTCACAAAAATCAATAATACTCATATGCTTGTGCTTGAAGCTGTAATAAATGTTATATATTGTGTACAGCAATAAGATGAACAATTAATAAAAAACAGAAGGTAAACTTACATATTTTCATTTTACCCTGTGACAAATATGTATTCTATTCTTGCTTCATGATAGTATTTAAAACAGAGCCTATCAAAGCCCACTGATTTCCTTTTAAGGTTATATTGAGCTTTTGCTTTATGCTTTCCTTTGGGGTTGAATATAGGTGCATTTCTAAACATGCACACACATGAAAAATGTATATATACGTATAGTAATGAAAATGGCTGTTATAATTTGCCAGAAAATTCTGTGACAATTTTTGTGACCATTTTAGGGGACCCCGTTCAATCCAGTAGAGAATGGTAAGCAGCAGATATATAAAAATATTTTTGAAACTTTGAGTAACAAAATTACTGTAAATTAAATAAAACCTGTACCTATAAATGATATACACTGGCTTTATGTGGTTTGGTAGACATAACCCTACAGTAATAATTTTTTTTTTCCATTTTATGTCATTTTAAGAAATGAGATTAGCACTGTGTCCTTATGATATGTTTAAATACACTAAAGACAATGGTAGTCCACATTCTGTACTTGAACAGCCTTGGCACGTAGGGTCTTTGGACATGAAATGTTTTAATAGGTATTATTATAGCATCTCTATTTGCTTGTAATTTTACCAAACGGCATTTAAACCCTCTCTGAAGCAGTGATGAGTGGCAAGCAGAGCGGATATGCTGAGCAGTTGCAACACAAACGGTGAGAAATATGTTTCTGGGAGATTCCCCTGAGGCCAAAAAAAAAAAAAAAAAAAAAAAGAGAAAAAAAGAGGTGAGCTGAAAGGGAAGATGATTGGGACACTTGTTCTGAAAGTGCACTTCTGATCTGTACCCAAATGCTAAAATAGAGACATTAGGTCTAGCTTGACAATAAAAAGACTGTACTAGGAGATGAAATTTTAAGTGAAAAACTGGGAATACGATTGAAACTGAAGTTCATGACTACTTATGTACATTTTATCTTGCTCTGTGAAGATGAAGGAATATTATGTTTGATTTGATAGTCATTTTTATGTGCTTTTCATTTTAATAATAGTCACCAAGTAGTCCTGGTCTGAATTTATTTTAGAGTTAGCACAAGATACACTTACGTATATAAAAGATCATTATGTAGAGATACATGTTTGTCTTGTCTGATATATGGGGAAGAAGGCAAATATAAGAGATCAGAGGACATTCTGAAATGATCGCTTTAGAATTTTTTACAAATTAAGTTTAAACAAACTCTACCAGGTAATTAATTTTTAGATTATTCTTTTTCAGATGCAGCCTGCTTTGCCTACTTTCGGTTGCTCTTCCTGTGGCAAGTTAAAAGGTGGAGATGTGAAATCTTCCTGACTAGAGAGAACAAAATGTTTTTCATTGACTTCAGTTGGCTGGGCATTGAATGCCAGTTCTCAAAAATAAGGGGTTTGGTGCTCTCTGAAAAGCAATTCTCTTTCAAACCCCTCAGGTTTTGTACACAGAAATGACAGTGCTTTTACCACTGGTTGTACTTCAAAACTCTGGCCTTGAAACTTCCACATAAAGTAGGTTAAGATTCCATGGGGACATTAATCAGCGACATCCTTCGTTTGTGTAATACAGCACACTCCAATTAGTTTTGGAAATGGGTAATTGAGAAGTGTGTTTAAACGGATTTTCTTCAAACAGCCAGTTTATTTCCATTGACACTCAATGGATAATCCTTTGTTTAATAGGTATGACAAGATCTCTTTTGTGGGACATAGATTTTGTGATTAGACACACTAAGCTGCTTTAAATCACAAGCAGAGGTAGCTTCTTAAGCTTTGAAAGTGGTTTAGCTTAGGTATTAAGCTCTATGTTAAGCTACTTTTACAGTGTGTGGGACACTTAAGGTATACCCTGTACCCCAAAGGATCCAACTGGGACACTAGAAGTTGCGTATACAGTATATAGAGGCTGAATCCACCCACAGATGATTACTGACCGATCCTGGGGAACTCAGCAGCTGCTAGCAGAAACTTGCATGATGCAAGAGCAAGAGGATAACTTCTGTAATTGATGCTGTAAAGGAAGCTGAAGAAAGGAAAGTACAACCACTTGCGTTTGCCTAAGACAGCAGTGTTAGCCTCAAGACTTCAGAAAGTACCATGGGAACTTTGATAGCTGAGAGTTGTCAGTCCTCCTGTTCCGCTGGTGAAATTCCTAATCTGCTGAATTTCCACTCAGGATGGCAGCACGCTTAGCCTTCTCCCCCAGCTTTTTGGTTACCGTTTGATTTATGATTGTTGCTACCTTTTACATCGGAAGAGTTTGCATTTCAGTTACGAATCCTTCAAGCTAAGTACCTCTTGAGTGTTTTATAGCACACATTTAATTTAATGCTTTGGTACAGTTCTTTAGACAAGCATTAGGTCTAATGCAAAAGGAGGTACGGTTCCAACAGCATACTACCTACTTCTGTATGACCTACCATCTTCTAAATCGCCTCTCTTACTGCAGTAATCCAGGGTGGTGTTGCTTACCTAGAAGATCGGGACACAGTTAAATGTGCATGTGGCATACATGTCTGGGTCCTGCTTTCTGTTTGATTATTTGGCTATTGCATGTGTGCTGAGGGAAAGGAGACTGCACTCTTTGGGGATGTGTGATTATACAGATCTGTACTGCTAAGGATAGAATTTTGCCCTCTTTGATCATCCCTTTTATTGATGGGCTTGCCACAAAGGTTAAAGGGAGCTTCATGCTTTGAAAGCTTGGAAACAGCCCATCTGACAAAGTAGTACCTTTATTTGTTAAAAGCTTTTCAAGCTTATAGACCTGGAAGAGCCCCAGTAAAATCAATGAAAAACTATCCAAGATAAACAGCCTTACAGATGAATAAATGCTCACTACTATTTTTAGTCTGAGCTCACAAAATCTCTTCCTGACTGCCTGGCCTTTTTCTCTAATAAAACAGCTAATTCTCCAAATATTAATAGAGGCGTATTGGCAGATTTGGGGCTTGCAGTTCTTCCTGAGCTTAAACAGAGGGAATGGAGCTAGACAAAACCTTTTCCAAATGGGCCTGTAAGTACTTGCTTAGCAAAGTTCCTGTCTCGCCAAGGACTGATCTTTCCACAAACTCCAAGCAGCGATGTGTTAGAGAAACAGTTAGCAACACTGCAGCAAATGAAAGCTTTACTCGTTCGTTACTGTAGCCAACACAGGAAGGATTTCTGTACAAGTAGACATAAACAGTCCTCTAATTTACTGGTGCAGTTTTCCAGAGCATTGAGCACTCAGAGCTGTAGTAAAACATATGGTTCAAATGAAGCTTGGAAGACCATGGGAAGAGAAAGTGGAGAGTCTCTGGGACAATCAGACCTTTTATTCTAAGACCATGCTTTCTCATCTGCTTTATTGCTTATTATTGTATATGGATTTTTGCGCTAGACATGAAAAAACCCACCCTCCTGTGTTTACATGTACTGGATGTATCTCATCTGAATGGCTAGATGTACTGACACGTTCTGCACTGAAGGTCGTCTTTCTCATCTCTTGGGTGGTTCAGGGCAACAGAATGCTGCTGGGCTTTTGTCCGCTCATGTATCTTCCTCTTGCCCTGTGTATCAAAAAGTATGGGGTTGTTTATGCCACTATCTTTTTAAACTGCCTTGCTTTGATATGGAAAAACCTAAGCCTGCGGAATGCAGCTCCTTGCTGTGGCATAGAGTCAGGAGTATATTTGGAAATTTTGTTCCTCTTTGAAGTGGGTATAATTTTGCTTCAAACTGACTTTCAACATAGCTGTATTTATTTCTATGTCCCTTTATACTGAAGTAATTTGATGGTCTAATGATGCGCTAGTGTGACTTTCAGGAAAGGGACCAGACCTCTGCTATGGGAGTGTTTTGTAACTGTGCTCCTTGCATCTCCTGTGACCAGAAATGAGACATCAGTGAGGTAACAGCATGGTTAGGTTGCCCATGTCTACTTTAACCCTCGAACTACATGTGACTAGGACTTCTACCTGTTTAGGTAGAAGCCAAAAATACCTTTCTGGATGTGCCCAAGCCTCCTATGGTCTGCTCCTGCATTCTTGTCATGTGCAAAATGTGAGGTTGTCGGGACTTTGGTTTTCGCTTGTTCTGGAAAGGATTTTCTGGTCTGAGGCTCTTGGCCTGTGGCATATGCCTGGGAAGTTGGCCAGGAAGAAAAGAAGAGCGTGGGGCCAACATGACGCTTGCCTTGTCTCTCACACGAAGAAGCTTCCCTTTGCAACTTGCTTTTTGTGGAGTCTTCACCTCATATCCAGGCAGCCTACACCTCACTTTCATTAAATGGGTGGTTTCATGATACCTCAAGAACGTATGTATTTTTGACTGGCAAGCCCTTTGCCATACTGGTGGTTTGTATTTACACCTGTGCTTCTCTGAAGATTATACCCCAACTCATCCTGAAAGGAAGAGTAACAGATATGGGGACTGAGAAACTAATCTCCCTTGTGTCTGGTGACATAGCTTGCAGGGCTGCAGTGAGACAGCAGGTGGGAGTAGTAGATCAAAGACTGAAATGACACCTCTAGCACTGCTCCAGAATTGCAGAGGGAGGGGGACAGGATTTTGGCATGAAGCTCTGCACTGAGCTTCGTGGCTGGAACAGCATGAAGATAGCTTGGAAAGAAGTAACGTGGGTAGGAAAGATGACTCTCTGACTGAGGATGTGCCTGTTTGCCCGGAGCTGTGCCGTGGTTGGCAGCTCGAGCAAGGTCCTGGAGCCTTAGGCCTTCATGGTGAAGCTACCAGCAGCTCTGTAGGGCAAGCAGTAAGCATGCTTGTGCTTGTGTTGGCTGTTAGGGGATGCTTAAAGCTAAGGCGCGGTTTTGTTCCTGGGATTGGTTGTCATCATCTTGCACAAATGTGAACAAAGAGAGTTTAGACTCAGCACAGTTGCCTCCATGTAACAGCCTCCTCAAATGCACATGCTCAAAATGTCAGCTTTTGCATCTTCCTCCCCAGCCCCGTCCTATTCTTTTGCTGGATCCTAAGTGCTATCTTGCCACCATTTCCCTTTGCATCTCTGTCCCACTTCTCCGTGTGACTTTATTAGCTGGCATCCCAACCATCTTAGGCTCAGGAGAAGACTTCCTTAACAAAGATGTCTTTTACTGAGCAGAAGACCTTGTATGGGCAGTCCAGAGCACCTGCTGCATGATAAAGAGGGATATTAATTGGTACAAGTTTGGAGAGGCTGCTCTCCAAGGTCTTGCACAAATTTGTGTATCAGTAAATCCCAGTCATTTTCATAAATGGCTTTTAAATAAAAGGGTATTTCATATTCTAAAAGAAGCTTTAGCAGAAATGTAATTCTCAAAGGCCCTTAAGTATTAATCCCAAATCAGTTTGTACATTCTCTGTGAGCTGCTTTACCTGTGTTACCTGCAGCAGCAGTAGGCACTGTAATAAAAAGCACAAATTACCAATGTTTCCTCCCCAGCCCCCAACATTTCTCTACTCCATTGTAACAGCCAAAGGCTCTGTCCAGGGCAGCACTGATGCTGTGAGGGAGGTTC
Organism: Haliaeetus leucocephalus; assembly: GCF_000737465.1. NCBI lineage: Eukaryota > Metazoa > Chordata > Aves > Accipitriformes > Accipitridae > Haliaeetus > Haliaeetus leucocephalus. Next base: position 1,128,828 of record NW_010973360.1, read on the forward strand.
AGTGTCTTCCCTGTTGATTTATAAACTGAGTTTCAAGTGTAGGAGTTTTATAGGGCAAGGTCACCTTTTGCCTGAGTGGGAACAGGGCTCTCCCAGTCCCACACCGTGCTAGTAAACACTTCTCCCTTGATGTATATAGCTGGGTGTCATCTTCACTGTCAGCCTGGCACAAAAGCCTGGGTGTAAGGTCAGCATTTATGAAGTAACTTCTTTGGTAAATAACCACTTGTTACTCTGAGGGAAATCCCATCATGTAGATGGGCCCCGTGCAGTTCTGGTAGCTCTGTGATGTTTTTCCTTTATTCTGTTGACAAAAATTGCTGGAATATACCTATGAGAGAACCATCTCCATCATGGCTGAGCTTTCGTGAGGTGCACTTTGTCACGTAGATCATACGGCTGAAATTCGTTTTTGTGTTCGGTGGCCTAGACGATGTTCAGCCTCAGTTTTCTGAACTGTGAATGCGCTTGACCCCATTTTGCACATACACCTTTTCTCTTTTTGGTGCAAAAAAAGCAAATGCTAATAGCACAGGGCAGGAGAAAGAGACGTATTCAGAACTTGTTTTTGAGCTGCTTTGTTTCCATTGAGTTTTGGGTGGCTTTGGGTCACAAAGTTGTGCAAAGTCATTTCTGTTCAGACCAGCTGCTGAAAGACAAAGCTGCAGTAAGACAAAGACTCAACATTTAAAATACAAGTTTTCTTGTTATTCTTTCATACTTCCAGGTGTAACTCAGTTGTTGTAAGTCCTTATATTTCTGTAATATACATATCTGCATTTTGTGGCAAATGTTATTTTGATTTTTGGTGGCATATCACTAAACAACTGGCACTGTAAAATTAAAAGTTTTTTTCAGTAAATGGATTTAGAAACAAAGAAAAGTGGTGAGAAGAGTGTTCTGATAATGTGTGGAGACCTTTTCCCTCCTTCAGTAACACTAGATCTCATGGACGGAGTGTCGCATCACAGTGTGCTGGCTTGCAAACGGGGAAGATGCTTTTTAAAAACATACTTTTGGGTTTGTAACAACACTTACTTAAGACAAAGAAAACCCTTTACCGAAGCACTAAAACCATAGAGAGAGGAATTATCATGTAAGCCTTCAAAGGAAAAACACTGGGCTACAGGCAACGCAGTCGGAAGCACAACAAAGGACTTCTGAGGCTTAGCAGAGGCATGCGGGAGATGGGATGGCTTGCCTGCCTGCATGGGGTTGGGAGAAAGGGTATTGGAACAAGATTAAAACCTTGTTCTTAGTAGGATTTCTGCACAGTTTGCACAGCTGACTGGGAAGGCAGTGCAGGCCCAGGCTATCGGCATTTATCTCTTTCCCCAAGTGTTGCTGGGGCGAGGAGAGTGGGAGGGCTGCTGCTGAGCTGTGTGGCCAAAAGGTGTGTGCCTGGCTCTGCAGCTCTCCACAGGAGGATGCGTATGTGATTTTTAAATATCTTCTCATGAATTCCTTGCAGGTGCAAAAATACTTCTGCCTTCATTTAAAATCTCTGGAATGTGTAATACAATTTAGATAGTAATTTCTGTAATACATAAAATGGAAGGCAGCATGGGGAATTCTTGCATCCCTCCATAGTGGCAAAATAGATCATGAAATGAACAAAGTACAGAGGCTAGTCCGAAGATAGTTTTTTAGGCCCTAAACATAATGCAGTTTTTGGCTTGAATGCAATTTTAAACTTGGAGATGACAGGACAACTCACCTGAAACTGTGCATGGGTCCTGCTCTGCAGGGCTTTTTGGAGAAAAAAAGCAGTTTATTGTCCTGAAGAATGGGTTATGTGCAAAAATACTAGCATAGATTTACATCAAGATGGTGCTTCTGAATTTATACTTTAAATTGTTTTCTCCTTGTAATAGATATATTACACATGTGTAAACTAATCTTACAATGGTACTGGTACTTCAGTACTAAAATACCCAATGCTCTGTGAGAGCATCAAAATGCACATCAGTAAAAAGATGTTTGAGCTTGTGACTAAAAACTGTTTTCATCAGTGTGCTGGCAGCATTCTTGAAGCAGTGACCTTTGAGCTACTGTAGTGTGAGACTTAACCCATGGTCCTAATCACCTGTTGTCACTAAAAATTTCTTGGTACTTTTCACGGTAGAAAGTTTATTAACTCTGAAGTTTGGACTAAGTCCAGTTTGGATAATTACATTGTGGCTACATGAAGTATTATGCCACAGTATTTTCTGTTGGTAGCTCTTTCCCTTCTCATCCTAAAATACGGTATGGTAGTCACAGTTTCTTCTACAGTATTTAAATGTACTTTATCTGCTTCAGTAAAGTTAAGGTCCACAATTGACACATGCCCATTTACCAGGTTGATGTGGTATTGTGCATCGACGCTGCGTAAAGCTGCAGTGTGTGTTGGGTTGAGAAATGGGCTGTCTGGTGAGAGTGGGTACTGAGGAGAATGTCCCGTGGCTTTTGTTGAGATGTCACAGCCCCCTTTGCCTTTTCTTCTCAAATTAGTCATGATTAGTGTCTCTAAAATTCAGTCATAAATCTGTGTGGATGTGCTTAAGCAGGAAAATAGTGTTCTTTGTTTTTCACCACTTCCCCCTTTCAAGTTTTAGTCTTATGACTTGCTTCAGTACATCAGGTTGTGCAGTTAACTTATCCACATCCTGCCTTTACTGAAACGTCTGTGACCATGCTGAGGTACCTCATTCACAACAGTAACATATGACAATTTCTGAAGATTAATGTTGGGTATCTTTGGCTATTTTTTGAGTTTGCAAAATCAAAGGCCAACTTCCACTGTGGTGTGTGATGCTTCAGAGAACGACAGGGTGGTTTTGTGGTTTCATAACAGGAACCCAGACTACTTCTTTTTCTGTTTCTGAAAGAGTGATCGTCTCATCTTAATTGCTAAATCCAGAGGAGCTCCAAACTATCAGCAGTCTTATGAAAGAGGGAAGACTTGAGGTGGTACTTAAAACAACATTGGAACCAATGAAAGCTACTGTTAATAAACGTATTTGCCTACTTTCTATCATGGAACAGCATGTATTTTTGTATTGCACTCAGGTGCTGTTGTAGGTGAAAAAATAGCTTAAATTGTGAGTTCGAACAGCAGATAATTGAGTGTAAGCATAGGTGAGTGTCTGAACTTCTGGAGTGAAGCATGCTGCTCCCTGGAAGCTGATGGAGAATTGGATGAGGATCTTCTTTGTGTGAAGGATCCAGATTCACAGTAGTATTTTCTCTTGTAAGCCCTTTCTGGTGTGGTATTAGACATAAACATTAAAGATAGGCCTTGAACATCCCACAGCTTGTGGAGCATTGGCTTCTAAACCTGGTTTTGCTAGGTCTGGATTACCTCCTCGGTGACTTCAGGCAGGGACACACAGTCTAAACAGCCCTTCTTCTTCCCCCAATTTAGGTTTGTGCATGGCCTGCAAAACTGCTCTGACTCAGAGGGAAAATAAGATAAAATAACTGATGGAAAGCTGGAAAAATTGAAGTATAACACGATTTTAAGGCAATGATAGAATACCCATGAAGATATATTTGAGAAATGTTCATACAAGATCTCTACTTTAGACTGTGTGATGACTTTGGCATTCAATGTTGTCTGTACTGGCAGAGAAAGAATAGCGAGAAAAGCAAAGAAAACAAGGTCTTTCTTTGTCTCAGAGAGGAGAAACAAAATCCAACTGACAGGCTGTATGGATGGATAACTGAAGTGAGGGATTAGGAAGGGGAGAGATAAGGAGGGAAGAGGGGAGATTAATTTAAAAAAAACTATGGAAAAGAAGAAAGAATAATATGGAAGAAATGCTGATGAACATGAAGGCAAGGAAAGGTGTTTAGATGCAAAGGGGAAAACAAAACTAAAAAGACACTGAAGTGCTTCTGATGTAATTAGTGTGCTGTAAAATGTGTATTATTAACTTCTGCCACCCCACTGTATCGTATTTAAAATTGAAATGACACAAAAGTTGTCTTTACTTTTCTCTTGTAATCTCTGTTTAAGAAAAATAGCCATGCTGTGTTGTGAATTGGAAAGCAAGCGATTCAGCAATGTGGGTTACAGACTGTCATGCTTTTAACGCTCTCTGTCAAGCCCAGTCTATTTGTCACTCCCTGAACAGAAGATACTAGAATGCAGAAAGCGTGGTAATATCACAGCCTACCCATACCAAGCCAGGAAATTTGTTTACATGGCACAAATATGGAATATGCTTCAGATTCTACTCTGTTGATGTACTGCATTTGAGGGCCCTCTTCTAGCCTAGCTACCCAGCATTTTTTTGTTGTTGTTGTTATCCTTTAGCATTAGGCTCTTCAAAGAGCATCCTTTATCTTTCATTCCTCCAGCTGCAAACAAAATGTATGGTTTGTTTTGTGGGGCAGTCCGAGTAGCACAGTTTTCGTGTAGCGCATTAAATGCACAGATTTCCACCCCTGATTTCAGTGACTGTTTGCCTGGTACAGACACAACTCCAAAGCAAGTTTCTTTAGGAATCAATTGTTTGAACTTCAAGCAGCGGGATCTGTTTTGTACATGGAGAAGCGGCTGTACTTTCTAGTGGTTTTAATCATGCTCTCAAAGAAGCCTGTTACCTGCAAAGCAGTAGGAAAGTGGGTATTGAGACTAGTGAGGATATGTGCGACCAGCACAATGTCTATCTGCTGGCCGCCACCTTCATTCAGTGGCACCAGTGTGCACCGACTGCCGTGTCCTCCTGGGGGTAGGGATAACTCATGGAGGGGGCTGGAGGCTTGAAGTGAAATGAGAACAAATGAAGAGAGCGGGAGAATGCCAAAATCAAGGTGGCAAGCTTCTTTCCCCCACAAATAGAGAAAGATCCAAGAGCACAGGTAATTGGAGACAAAATCTATGTCCTCGTAAATGTACTTCATTCCATCAGGGACGTTTCTGTTCCTTGCTGTAAACGTTTTGTCCTTCTCCTAGGTGTGCCGTTGTATTGCTGCGCTCTCTCCTGTTTGTTGCTGGCCTGTGTGGCAACTCAGGAAAGTGACTTACAGGTCAAAACATTGAAACCTAGCCCAAGGAGAGGACATCCAGCTGGTAAACAGCCCCCATCAACCACCAGTGTGACAGGAATTCAAACAAAACATTGTCACATATGGAAATAACTGGGCTAGATGATGCTGAAATGGAACTGACTTCAGCAGTGGCTGGGATTTTCCCTCCCTTGAAGAAGCTGGGAGATTCCCCTGAGATTTGTTTTAAAGTTATGCTGTCTTTTGTGGGGAAAGTCTTGCGTGACTCGCGTTTTGTGGCCCCGTGACTTCTCAGTAGTTTTCAGGACCTGCTTTTTGGGGACTCTCAGGCTGTGGTTGTCTCTGGGACAGCCTTGTAGAGGCAACTCCTGCAGCACAGGGAGGCATAACCTCAGCATCACAGATCAAGGAGAGAATTTGAAGTAGTCCTGTTACCCCCTTGCTGCCTGCTTTCCCCTCCCTCTTGGTCCATGGGCAGAGGCTGAAGTTGAAGGAAGCTCCAGGGAGAGTTGCAGGGTGCTGTATAGATTTAGGGTGATCTGAACCTACTGGAAATAGCAAGAAATTTGTTGGATATTTGAAATATGGTAGGCAGGAAAGAAATGTTTGGAAGGAAACCAGCGTTCTTGTTTAGTATATCTATAACAGACAGCCACTTAAAAAGGAGTGTTTTTCCAACTCAGGAGTTAGCGTGTTTTTTTCTAACCTGGCTCTTTTACATGTGAAGAATTCTGGATTTTCAGTAGCTTCTTTCTACCTTTGGCTTCAGAGGAGTGGCAGACTTTCACTTGGGGGTTTAATGCAGTGCAGGCTCTGCTGACGAAGTCCTCAGCTCACTTATAATCGACACAGCTCCCATGAGTAAGGGGAATGGGACTACTGCTCATTTGCTGTCTGAGCTTTATTTTATTGCACAGCACCCCCCAAAATCTCCATACTTCCACAACAGGAGGAAACCCAGTGCTTTCCAGTAGTGCAAAAGCAATGTATTGAATAGATTGAAGAAATTAAGATCTAATCTTCAGGAGAAGAATAATCTTCCTCTTTCAGGAGAAACAGATCCCTTAGTATGGGGTGGGTTTTTTAGCAGAACTTAATGCTTTATTTTTCTCACAAAAATTGGAGGGAAACCATTACCCTGTGCTGGGGCTATAAATATATTTTCAAGTAAGGTGCCTTTTAGAGGTGTTTTTAATATCTGATGTCAGGGTGATTGCTATTTGTGGCTTTACTCAGCCCTGGAGGTGTAATACTTAATATTGTCAGAGCAAGAGCTTGCATTCCACCTCAAGTCTAAGCCTGTAGTCTGCCTTTCTTTGTATTTTATTTTAGTTTTTTTAAATCCTGATTTGTTTTGCCCTGCACAGGCAATTAGTGTGACTCTCATTAAAAGTGGGGCATGATGACTTTGTCAGGCTGGGTGCAGCATGGATCACGGGATTTTTCCTTCCAGCTGTGTAAGAGATGGGTCAGTTTCAAATTCTCAGAGAAAACTTGTCATGATATTTAACAGGCTTCACTTATACGAGCAAAAATGACTCATTTAAACCACTATCAACATGATGATTCAGGCTCTGTTAACAAGCTGAAATAAGCAGGTCGTGATCAGGCATATAGATGTATTAGATTTATTAAGAGATTTCTTTTTAGAGTCCTGCCATCAGACAGTATAGTTACGAGTCTAACAGAATGAGTTTAGCACAGTGGTATGCAGTCAGCTTTTTACTGCATTGTTTTATTTTGAAAAATCTGGAGGAGAAAATCTGTAAAAACTTAACCTATATCTTTGGCATATGTTGTCACTGATATGTTCTCAGACATAACCACCCGAACTGACAATTCTAGCTGACAAAAAAATGATCCTCCTAAGCATAATTTTTAACTCTGAACTCATAAAAGCTCTTGAGAAACTGGTGCAAAATACTTGTTGCTTTTTTTTTTTTTTTTTGTCTAAAAAAGATAAGAGCAAAAAAATTCAGATTCTGGCCTTTCCCTTGAATATTAATATTCCAGTCCCCGTGGCAGCACTGTGAACTGCAGCCAAAGCTGGCAAAAGGCTCCTGCTTCAGCAGAGAAATAAACCAGCCTTCTATCTCTGAAGCTCCCCTAGATGCATCAGAAACCCAGTTTGAAGCCTTGTGGTACGGTCTGCACCAAACTCGTGTCTCCTAAAGAGCCTGTAAATATTTACAGAGTCCTTCATCCTGCAACTGTACTTAAGACCATCCCAGTCTTTACAGTGCTAAATTAGCAACAGTGTCCCTTCCACAGGCCAATCCTGCCTCACCTGCAGATGTTGCAGCAAGATAGGCTGATGTTCTTCTGCTCCCATCCAGCTCTTTCACATACTGTTATGACCTTTTGTGAGCCTGTTAAAATCTTTCAGAAGAACAGAATTTGTTAGATCTGCCACAATAAAGAAAGAAGTTGCATCCTTTGATGCCCCTGCAGATGGAAGCTTCAAAGGAAGAAGGACAAAGGAGCCAGCATACTTTTAAGTGACTATGTGATTTGAATTTTGCTCCTTTCTTCTTCAGTAGAAAATGAGGATGCAGCACTTTACACCCACAAGCAGAAATATGGATGGGATTCAGTTTTCAGCTACTATTAATAATGTTTTCCTGCAAAGGTACAGGTTTCCTGTAGACTTTTGTCAAGAGGCAAACCATGCTGGTTTTTAACACTGTACTTTAATATTTTCTATGATGAATAGTCGTTGTGCAATGCTTTGGTTTTATCTGCTGCATTCTGTGACTTCCAGTTATTATTTATGTTATAACTTATGCTGCATGCTCACTTGTGCTGAGTACATTCCTCTTTAAGTCCTACAGAAGTCATTAGGATTGCTCGACAGACGTAGATTTACACTGCAAAATTGTGCTGCTCTAAGTTTTGTTATCGAGTAACAGTTAACACACATGTGCTCTGGGGACATAGCTGACATCAGGACGCTAACGTTGATTATGTATCACCTTGCAGCTGATTGCTGTAGCAGTTGAAGCTGATGTATTCTCTGGGTAGAAAAAGCAGTGACCTCCTTTCCACGTTCTGGTGCAATACATCATGGGACACTCAAGAAGTGTGTTGTCTAATGCTGGATTAGCATGAAAGAATTAGGAATACTAAGGGAAAACAGGCCATGTTTTTGCCTTTTCCACTCTTCAGTGTTTTTGCAGCCCAGAATTTTTGCAAAGGATAAATCTCACAGCTCCTTGCATGCTTCGTTCTCACCTATCAGCAGGCACCCAAACCCTTGCAAAGAGATATCTGTTTCCTCTCTCTCTCTTTTTTTTTTTAGTATAAGTCACTCTTTCTTTTCTTTTGCTTGTAAAATGCTTTGCATTGAAATGACTTTCTAATAGCTTAGAATTAAAATAATGCCTAGTGGCTCTGGATTTATCTAATATTAGTAATCTCATGTTTGTGAAATGAAAAACATCAGAAATCAGGGAGAATTGCATTTTTCAAATAAGAAGAGACATCAAAGTTAAGAAAAACGGGGATCTCTGAAATTAGTCTTTCCTGACTATTCCTCATGACTTGTGAGGTTGCAGTCCTGTTGTGTTTCTAAGAGCTCCAGGCACTCTCAGATGGGTCGACACCACCCTTGGCGTCTCCTTCCTCTCCCTTGCTGTGTACATGAAAGCGCACGTTGTCCAGTTCACGTGAAGTATCAGCGGTATGGAGCAGAGTGTGGGTGGTTCCCCCCCGAGGTATGAAAGGGAAAATCGCTGGGCTGGCTCCTGATGTTTTGTTGTGTGACCTTCTCTTGTGCTAGGCTAGCTTCAGAGACCTCCTCTTGGAAGCCGCTGACTGTCCCTGTCAAAGTCCATGGCTCACAGCCCTCTGAGATGTCTTCAGAAGTGTTCCCGTCCCCTTCTTCCCTGCAGCTGGGCTTGAGCTGTCCTCGCCTGCCTCTAATCCCCTTCCCATGCCGAGACACTCTTGGATTTCTTTTGTTTCTCTCCTCCAGGTAGAATGATAAAACGTGGTGGTATTTTTTCTTTGGATAGAGCATCGGTGGATTTGGCAGCGTTAAGGTTTACGGTTGGACTCGATGATCTTAATGGTCTTTTCCAACTTAACTGATTCTATGACACTAGTACCCATTCGCTTTAAAATCACCCTGAGGGTTTGGTGCTGCGCGGGAGCTGCAGAGGTGGTAGGCAGGCAAGGCAGCGGCGCAAAGCTGCTGGTCACGCTGACCTGGAGTAGCGATCCTTGCCAAGGGAAGATTGTACGTCTGGGAGTCGGTGACCCATGTAACAGCTACCCTGGGTAGGTGCAGGCTGGTGCTGTGCTGTGTTACGCTGCGTGTCCATCCTGGCCTTCAGGCTGTGCGGTGCTGCACAGACCCCTTGGCCGCAGGGTCACCTCAGCCCACTCACGGCAACAGAGGAGCCTTGGGGCAGCTCCCACTTGGAGCCACCTGCCTGGCCTTGCCTTTAACTGTGCAGCAGCAAGCTCTCGAGCCAACAACATCCTTTCTGTTTGACAGCAGAAATGATGAAGAGGGTTGTTTTCTTCTAAGAAAATTATATAGTAGCTCAAATGACCAAAAAATAGGAACCTCTCTCCACGGGCGGCATCTGTGCTGTGGGAAAATCCATCCAGGGTCTGTCTGACGCTGCACGAACGTGGGGTTCCCAGCATCCAAATGGTCACAAGATTTACTTGGTATCTATATTCCTCTTTTTGTTCAATCTTTCAAACCAGCTATTTTATGAAGCCATTTGTTGCTGGGCTTTCTTGCTAAGATCCAGAAGGAGCCCTGAGCTGTCTCTCTCCCACCTCACCCCCAGTGCAGAAGACCTGGGGAATGGAATTTGAAGTCGTGACACCATGGAAGTGTGGGTGTTGTGGGGTTAAATCTGGGGTGCAGCTATGCTTCAACATGAAAAATAGAGCCTATAGCTGAAGTGTGGGACCAGGGCATGGTTTCCAAACACCTACATTTGATGTATGCCTTGACTGTGTCCCCCTCCCTGTGCCGTGGTTTCCTTGGGAATGAAACGTGGGCCAGTGGAGGGACAAGGAGTTCTGGCATACTCCAGTAATATCCAGTAACTCCAGTTGCTCTAGCGACAGGAAAGCAGGACTGCAGAGCCTACTGCAGAGTTCATCTGCTACACAGTACAGACAAGCAGTTGTGACTGCATTGGGGTTTTGGTAACAATTACTTGTTAGCTGAGGGCTCGTGGCTTTTAAGGAGATATTGCTCATTTAAAAAAGAAAAAAAATAAAAAGGAAAAAGGTAGTTTTGCTGGCTTGCTCTGAATTTGTGAGTGTCCACACATAAATCTCTGGTGATAAAACCTGTGTTATGGTGACAAAGCTTTCCAGACTAAGTGAGGGCTGAAATGTTAGAAATAGGTATGCTGTGACCTTTATCAATCATAACAATGAATCATTTTTTAAATAGCATCTAACGAAGGGCTGAGCTTGGTATGCTTTTCCACATATGTCCATGAAGTGCATTTGGCAATTCTTGCTCAGTTCCCAGCTATCACTAAGATAAAAATTTCTCCAAACACCCTTATTCTAATGTGCTCTTATTTCATCTTCTTTCACAGCCCATATTTTGCTGAAGTATTTCCTGGTTTGTAAAACACATGGAGGCATTAGCTATTTTTAGATCTCTGCCTGCAACAAGAATGTAAGGTTAGTGTGGTGATGTTCCACAAAGTCGGTGTGATGTTACCTACAGAGGCATGGGGTGTTTTTTCTCCCCTCCATGTTACTGCTTTGCATTCAAACTTTACAACAAACGCAAAACGTCTGAACTAACAGGAGAAGATATCTTTGAAATCTACGTTGTCTCATCTTGGTAGGATTTTCTCACCCAAATAATTATCCACTGAAAGACATTTTAGAATAAACACCACTATAAAGGGCCAGTAGCTACTTTTTGGTGTCAGATTCTGGGGCCTAGCCTCTTAGGCACTTTTGTGAATATATCAAATTTTACACTGATGAATATTGCCAACCATTAAGACACCAAATTTAGAACTTTGTTTTTAATGTTTAGAAGTTGACAAGAATTGTGCTAAATAGTTACTCAGATTTCACTGAGATTGTCTCAGTTCTGTTGAGATTGGAGTTGTGCTGAAAAGCGAGTATGTAATGCCCAGCTTCTTTCAAGAGAGGTAACCATGACAGGGATTTATATACCTTTTTTTCAGCTGCATTTTTTACTTTTCCCGTCTGGGGCCCCTCATCACTTGTGCACAAATGCAATAGTTTGTGAGACCACCTGTGGAAATCCATACCAGAAAACTATCCAACACCCAAGATAATGATACTGAAAAGGCCGAGACTAGGGATTCAGGTTACTCTCTGGTCCACCAAAGAGTTATGAGGGGTGGCACAGCTGAGGGGAGGGCCTTGGCATGGGAGTGAGCAGCAGGAATACAGGCTGGGGGTTGGGGCTTCTCCAGAGCCCACATTGCTGCCAGGGAAGGCAAACTCTATCCTGACAGTTCAGTGGATGCTGTTCTATGTTTTTATGGTGTTGAATATTGTCCTCGCGTAATTCTCAGGGAAAATTTACTGTGGAAATTGTTCTCCTTGCTTTACATAGGGAATAGAGGACCACATCGGTTTTTGTCATTAAGATTCTTGTGGGACTTTATAGGCTGCAAACTACGTTGGCTTGTGTAAGGAAAACTTCATACCCCAGCCTCACATTGCCATTGACCAGAGCAATTTTGGAGTTATGAGACAAAATTCAGTATCTGCATATCATTTTGGATCTGTGATAACTTAGGTTGGCTCACATGTTGAACTCAAGAAGATGAGATCAGCTCTTCTAGGACTTGAGGGGTGCTTTTTCATGATACTGGTATAGAAAGCAAGCTATGGTACTAGCAAGTAGCACAATGAGACTATAAAAGCTTTAGCAGTAATAGCCAATCTTACAAGTAGGGGCTGAGAATGAAACTCAGAAAGATTTAATTCTTTATTGGCAGCTGGACCATGTTGCGGCACTGGACTACCATCCTTTTTTGTAGCTCTTGTAGGAGACTACCCAAATGAAATCCCTCGTCTCAGGACACGCAGAATTTATGTGTATCACAGAGCTTGGGATACCGACACAAGGCTGCCGAGGTGGTGGTACCATCAGTGTTACTAATTTGTGCATCATTTTATATTTCATACATTGAGAATTTCAGTACCACCAGACTGCCAGATAAATATCTAGAAATAAAGAAATGACATCCTGTATATGTATGGGAAGCATGCGTGTCTTCCTTACAAAAGGAGAACCTTAGGAAGACAATATGGGGACAGAGATCAGAGGGTGCTGTCTTGAAGGAGATTAGCCTTTTCCCTCTGTTCCAATTAAAATCTTGTTGTTGTGACCCTGCTGTAAGTTGTGTCAGGGTATGTTGTATTTTATTTAGAAGGGCAAAGTTGAGCCACAGTCTTAAGCACCAGCTCTGCAGTTTTGCTCAGGCCTGGTTAAATGAGGTGCTCCTAGGGATGCAGAAAAGCTGGTGTGGGAGTATTGTCTTCTGAGTGGCCCAATTTCCATTGGGAGAGAGGTCAAGAAAGCTTTGAAAAGTGATGATTTTTATTTTCTGTAATTTACACAAGACTCTATCAAGGTGTATATCACTAAGACTACCATCTGTTTCCAAGGTACTTGACTGAAATGACTTACTAATCTGCTTACCTGCTACCATTTTAACATGAGTTGAGGGGCAATTAGTTGTTTTCACTTAGCAAGTTTAACTTTTTTTTTGGTCTAGGAATTATAACAACAATAACAACATTGCCCATTTGCTTTGTGATAGAATAATTGAATGTTCAGTGGCTGAGTTATGAGGCTGGAGAACAAGTGGCTTATCACAAGTGAATTGGACTACCGCTTTGCAGAACACAGGGGCAATGATGTTATCGCTTAATTATATACTTCTAAGGCAATATTCTCAGCCTTCCTTGGGTAGCCTTCTGAGGCACAAGGCCAAATGTGACCCTGAGATCCATCGCCTGAGCGTGCCACTGACTCCTGTAATGCATTTCAGGCTCTCTGAGCTTTGTACTGCTTTCAAGAAACACAGCTTTTCCATAGCAAATAAGTTGCTTATTTTCATCATTTTATTGCTGAGAGCACGTAAGAAAGTGCTGTATGCTCCCAAAACTGTTATTCAACAGGAGAAAAGTAAAAGCTGAGATGGGTTTGAATCATCCACTTGCCTTAAAAATTCAGAAACATTTGAGATCTGTTGTAATTACAGTATTTTGAAGGGGAACAATATTGGAAACTTGCCCTACTGACATTCAGAGTTAATGATGGAAAAAACCATGCCCTAAAAAAGAACATAAAGTTTTTCTAGACTATTAGCACTGTCACTTTTTAATGAAGAATTATGAAAACACACACACATGCACAGACACCCCCCCCCCATGTAAATGAAATAAATGATTATTAAAGCTAACAGGCATGGTTAGCGGTATGCAGTCACTTTCCTTTTAAGTGTCTTCCCTTAAAGTTTAGCTACGTTTTTGTAAGGTTCCCACCCCCCCAAATATTTGAAATATTTTTGTCATCTTGAAGACAAAGGTTGTTTATTCCAGAATATATATATATATATTACAGAATATAATAAAGAAATTTCTGTTTTCAGGCCAGATATAGTAAAATAATAAGGCAAAACCAGTTTGGGAGGAGATGTCATATTTTCATATACATCACAGGGACAGATGGAGTCTTAATATGCAGTGAGGGGTGGTAGGAGGAAATGTTTGCCGCCCTTCCTCTTCTGCTTCCTGCCAAATTGTTTCTGCTTCACAGGTCAAGGTTCTCTTTTTAGCGTGGTGTAATAACTCAGGATTCTGCCTGAAATATTTATAAACATGCTTGGTAGTTCACATGGTTGTACAGTAATGGTGTGGAATCATGAGGAGTTTACAGAGTGCATGGTGGTTCACAGTCACGGGTATGTTTCAGGAAGGGAAGGAAAGCTGAAGGAGAAGGATCTTGACATAAACATATCTTGTGGTTCTTGTGGAAGGCTAAATCTTCAAAGGGTAAATTAACTCTTTTGATGACAGAAGTTTTTGAAAATTCCTATTGACCTTTTGGTGCATTTTTGGAGCTGCACATCTTAAACCGTTCCCCATACCCCCCAAAAACGAAGGATGCTAAGAATGGGGATGTTGTGAAGCTAACCAGTTCCTCTTTCTGAGGGGTTGGGTGCTACTCCAGCATAGCTTGACAACAGCACCTTCCTATCAGCTTGACAGCAGCATCTGAACCAGCTGTTTGATGGCATTTGGCACTGTATCAGACTTCTACATGTAGCATTTTTGCAGCACGCTGAGAACATGTTTAGAAACTTCTGCTATCCAGTGATGCATCTGGGTGTCTTCATTAGTATTTTATGTGGTGGGTCCTGTCAGCCATGTTATGTGATACGACTGCTTTCTGTAGGTTATCTTGGGAGCAGTGAAAGCATCACAAGCTTTACAAAGGAAAGGCTGGACACTCATCATGTGGGATCTGCCTGGCAGATACGCGTTGGTGGTGACCAGGGGGAGCAGAATATTGATTATTGCCAATTCCACTGAAAGCAACCACACTGGCTAGTCCAAAATTTTTCCATAAGTGTTATCTACTAAAATGTATATCTTTTAGTGGAAGGCTTAGAGCGCACTGGTTCCTATGTAGAGGTAGAAATGTGGAGGAAGGGAACAGATTCAGTAGCTATTGTATAGTAACTGTTATTTAGATTGTATTTTATACAAATATTATATTACGCAAGGAAAAACAGATCAGATTATACTTGTGCATACAAAACCTAGTTAAACCTTCTTTTTAAACAATGCAAACCTGGGTGTAATTTATTGTGTTCCTCCTCCAAGTGTTATGGATTGCCTGGTTAATAGTACCTGGAACTCCGCCAGTGTCAAATATAAACTACACATTCCTTTTAACTGGCAAATTTATAAAGATTTACAGACTTGTTAGATGACAGCTAGCAGAATTTTCAACAAATGCATTCTATTTTGAATTCTTTCTGCTGCACAGAATTAACTTGAAAGGAATTCAGAAAGAAATATTTTCATCTTATTTAATTCCTGGAATGCTCTAGCTGGCAGTCTATTCAGTTCATTACCCACTTTATATTCTAATAAGCTATATGGTCTTTCTGACTTTAAAGAGCAAATTCAAGGGGGAAAGTTGCTTAAAAAGGTATGGTTGTAGAGGTTCTCAAAATTAGGAGCTTGCTGGAAGTTTCAATACGTCTTTATCCTCCTCAAAATAAAGGAAATAGAATGCAGAAAAGCCTTGATGGGTGCTTAAGTGTAGTACTAAACTGAAGGATGTAAGTGATGCAATGTGGAATTTAAAAAAATTATTAATTTAAACAGTTGTTAGTCCTATCACCTCTGACATGTTCCATTTCATCATGATGTTTTTTCATGCTAAAGCCAAAAAAAGCCACAAACCAGTCTGCCAGCAATGACTGCATGCTGAATAAAATGTGCGAGGAGAGAGATGTTTAGAAACCCATTAACGATAGTAAATTCCTTCACAGGACGTTAAAAGGTTAAATGCTCGTGCTTGCAGCATCACATAAAGTCAGTCGCCTGGGAAGGGCAGAAGTTAGGGCTTTTGATATGGCTCCTTTCACTCACTCCCTGTCCTGCTCAGTACTACCTTCCTATTCAAGTGGACCTTGTATAAATGGAGCAAGATGGAAAACATAATGAAAGGATAGCGGGTACCAAATCTGGGACTTCTCATGGTATTTTACGTGCTGTTCCAGTGTCACTATTAAAACTTCATTTTTTGAACAAAATCAGTTTTTCTTCTATTTTATAAATCGGGTTCTTTTTCTAAACAAAACTGTCACTTCATTCTTAGATTAACAAAGTTAAGTTCATGTCAAGTGGTAAAATCTAAAACTTTTAATATTGATAGAGAAAGAAAGTTCAGGTTTGCTTTTATTATGAGATGATAAAATTATTAACTTCTTTAGTCTGTAAACTGGCTGTGCAGGTTGAAGTTACCAACATGCATACTAACTCAGTAGCAATTGTTCCAGTTCCTAATGCAAGTACAACATTGTTCCTCTGTAATCTTAGTATTCCTAAATTCATATGCTTAAGACTATATCGGCCATTCTGGCACATTGGCACCCGTGCTAACCAGCTCGTGCTTGGCTGATTGTTTCCCGTTGCCCGCAAGTCATGTAGGTCCTAGCCTAGAAGCCAACCCAAAGTGATTCAGGGATGTGACTATCGTGTTGGGCAAAGGCAGACTCCAGAGGACAGTGCTGGGTGCTGAGGGACACAGACCCAACCTTTCTCCAAGGAAATCCCACTTCTACATTGAATGCGCTTGGAGACTGGAGCTTGCTCAGTGTCAAGCTGTGAAAATTAAGCTACCGAAAGATCCCAAGAAAAAATACTTGTTGTCAAAACTTTCGCAAAGAAGCTTCAGTGCATGACAGTCTCTCTCTCCTATGCTCATTGCAATAATTTTCAAGTTTCCTAATTTCTGGGAACAAGTATTTCTTTTGTTTTGTCATATATATCAAGACACTAGTGTTGCCTTACAAGAACCTCTCTTTTTCTTGTTAATTAGGAAAAAACAATTCCAGTGACTCTGTTTTTCAAGGTACTTGGCAATTGAGCAGCAAAATATTTTTCTTTCTAGCGCTTGTTCTTAGAATCTTGGAAAGCTAAAGATGGCTATTAATCTTTTCTGTTATTTGTGAAAGATGTTGTATCTCCTCTTCTCTCCCCCCAATTTGATCTTTTCCTGTAGAACTGGATGATTGTATTTTCATTTTACTTTTTTGGGCTGGAGTGCTGATGATGTTCTTCAAGACTTAGCAAATAGACAGATGCATTGTGCTGACTGTAGCATTTCTCTTCAGATCACTTCCCTTCATTTCTATGGAAAAATGTATTTTTTACGGAAAGAAATTTGTCGATTTCCAAGGCCTCTGTCCCTTTACTGTACTTTTTAGCTACTGCTTAGGTTTCAGTGTACGTTTTGGGTCACTGATCAAAAGAATCCTTGAAAGTACTAAATCAACACTTGAAAGAGGAAGGTAAAGCGTGGGTTATGGGTTGGTTTTTTTTTTTTTTTTAAATAGTATTCAAATTGGCAAAGCTCCAGTTCCAGAGCCTATACTCCTCTCTGGCATCCAGTCCACAGAAGAAGTGTCCTTGAACAGGCCGGTGTGACTTAGCTAGTATAAACTATACTAGTCAGCTTTCTCAAAGTGAAGCAAAATGTTTATGGCAGCCTGCTGAGAGGACACTTTCAAATCCTGTTAAGATCTTATAGTGCAGTACTGCTGGCCATCTAAATAAAAATTTGACAGGACAGCTCAGTTTATTATTTTCTGGGGATTAGTATTGTATCCCTGATGTTTTAACATAAGTGATAAATGCACTTGGAAAACCTATGGTATTTTTCAAGTGATTGAGCTCAGTCTTTGTACAGCTAGGATTATGCTGATGTGATAGCTGAAGATGCTCTGGTTATCAGTGGAATTAGGGGAAATTTCAGAATGGTAATTCACATTGTCTTGAGTTCCACCAGCTATCCCTGTAGTGCACATGCCTGCTTTTGAACTTTTCTCTGCATTACTGTTCTTCTCGTTTAGATAGGCTCCCCACTTTGGGCGCTGAAGAGGCAAGTCAGGAATCAGAAATGGCATGAAAAAATATGTATGAACACTTTTAGTATCACAGGTAGATATTCATAAAGATGGGGGATGCAGAGGGGGTTGGTTAAGGTATTCTTAACTACAGGTCAGATACATCCAGAACTGTGAGCCTGAAAAACCTGTGTGCAGCCCCAGCCTATGCCTGTTTGGGCTAGATCCCTGTACATCACACAGTTTATGACCGCACTACGATTTCCTGTCTGGCTACAATCTGTTTTTGCACATACCTAAAAGCACTTTATTCCTATCGCTTTTTGGCACGTCATGTCTAAGACCTGTCTCCTTGAAGATATTTGATCTGTTCAGTTTGATCTGTTAGGCAGATCAAACACATCAGCGCCTACCCAAACATGATAGCCTTGGCTATTTTAGTACACAGCCAAGGGAGCAGTGGGAATACCGCCTCACCCTAACAGTGGGGGTTAGCAATTGAAGTAATTACTAAAGATGTGGGAGATCTGCTATGGTGGAGATGGGCTAAAACTTACTCCTTGGCACAAAGTCTTACTGTGATAAAGTTAAGGAAATTAGAAGGAGCGTTCTGAGTATTTGACTTGGGGAAACTGTTCTAGCCATAATTTCAATAGAGTGATGAGACCAAGCAGAAGTGGAAAAAAACCCCCTGTCATTGGCTGGCACGTCCTCCTGAGAGTCGCTGGATACCCTTAGTACCAGGTTGTGCCTGTAATAAAAGTCTTAGCCTGTAGAGCTAATATTTCTCCTTTCCTGCTGCGATGCTTTGAGGTTTTGTTCTTGCTCACAGGCACAGCACAGGGATCTGCAGCATGCACGTTTTCTAGAACTGATCATTCACTTAAATGTATTCAGGATGAGGTATCGTCGCCATTCTTCCACCTGGGCACATCCTGAATCTTTTGTATGGAGAGCCTCATTTTGTATGGAGAGCAAACCTAGTTATTGCAAAAACTTTGATGCTGATAGAGGGGCTAACATCAGCTCATGATGATGGAGCTGGCATTTAGTTTGGGTCACTGCATTAGCTGTTCATGCCTTTTCAAGTGCATTGTAAGCAAAACCTCCTTGATTAAAGCTAACCCTGCTGTTGCAGAAAAATTATTCAGAGGCAAAAGAATGATTTGTTCTTACTCCTTGGACAGTACTGTGTACAATCTCCCAGCTGGGTAAGGTATGCTGTGGTTGTATGAGGTCGTTTTGCACTGCTAGTGCCTTTGCATTCTCACATTTCAACCGTGCACAGAGCGAGTCCAACATATTTGACATAGTTGCTGTTATCAGTTTAAAACTGACTAGCATTTAGGTTTCTTCTTTATGAAAGGCATTATAAAAGCCAGATTGCTACTATTAATAACAGATGTGATCTACCTCTAGCACATTTCAGAGATTCGGTTCACTAATCCATTACATTACGCTCTCTTACGTTGCATTATTCTGCAAGTGGAAGAATAAAGTGCAAGATGCACTTTATATTATGCTTGCTTAAATACAGGGAGCTTAATTTGAAGGAATTTTATATATATAAAAATATACAGTGGGAGATACATATATATATATAGGGATATATAGAAAAATATAGTGGGACATGTATATATATCTCTCACTTTTATTTGCACAGCAGAGCCTCTAATAAAGATTAGGAAGGCATTCTTCCAGGTGTTGTAGAAATGCAATGTGAGATTCCCCTACTCTAAGGGACTTTGGCACTGACAGGGAGAGTATGCTGAGATGTGGACGTTATGGCAATGTGCAGAAAAGGTGAATTCAGAGCAGTGGTGGGACTTCACGCTCACAGCTGCCAGATGACTTGTGATTGTGACAATTTGCAGTTTTGGTGTTCTAGTTCTTAAGTCCCATTTCAGGTTCCTCGGTCCTCTTTATAATCTGGGACTTTATTTTTGTTAACATGTAGTGTAAGTACATGTTAGATTATCTGTATACTATGATTTAACCCCTTCTTTGGAGGAGCAGAGAACAGGAAGAACATCTATTAAACCAGCTTCAATGCATATGTTTCAAATAAAAAAGATGTGGTTTTTTTAAAGGAATACCATAACCAGGGGAGATGTCATTTCCATTTGGTAAAGCTAATTATCTCATTTTGAAAAAATAAGAGTATAACTCAAAACTGATTCCCCCACCCCCTCCACCCCCACACACACTTTGAAGGCCTTTGCTGTACTTTTTCTTTACAAGGGCCGAAGCTCCGGAAGCAAATGGACGATCTTGGCAAGATGGAGAACTTGTGAGGACAGACTTGTATAGTGTTGATAAGGTGCCCTTCTGCATTTCTTCTTGTTTTTCTTGTGAAGAATTCAGGAATGTATTGGATAGGTAGAGGGAGGAGACGATTTTTGCTTTTCAGTTGAAATTCTTAAGCAGGCTGTTTTATCTCATATTAAAATTTTGTCCTTTCAAACTGTAATCAAAGATAGGAATGTTTTATTCTTAGCTGGGACATAATTTAGGGCCAAAAGGGACCATTATGATAATCTTATCTAATCTCCTTAATAATTACTATTTGCTGCTGTGGAATGAAAAAAAAAAAAAAAAGAAAAAAAAAAGAAAAAAAGCAAGCTCTAGTTTCTTTTAGAAAGATCAGTATAAGCCAAACACATGTTAAACTAATTACAAATGCTGTGTGAAATACTTACCACAAAGCTGAAAACATGAATGTGCTCTGTTCTGGGCTTCATTACAAAAAATATTTTAGATGAGTCTTGACATTTTTTGAGATTTCATCAGAATTGTGTATAAAATTATCAAAGAAAGGGGAAGGGAAGGCAGAAGAAGATTGACATTTTCATCTCCTTTTTGCTGCTAATATTTTAGGCTTTTTGAAACATCAAGCTCTATAAAAAGGTAAAGATTGTGCACCCATTTGGGCCAAAAAGAGAAGAATGTGAGGTTTGTGTGATATGAACTGATGCCGAATCATACACACTGGTGGTTGTACCTCATTCTAAACACTGTACAGAACAGTATTTCTCTAAGGAAGAGTATTTTTAACTTGCAAAATGTTGCAACAGAACATTTCAGAGCAACAGAACAGAAGATTTCTGTTACTAAATGCTCGTTATAAAATTGATCTTTTTATGTATCATTTTCATTGGGAAAATATTAAAATAAATGTCCATCCAAAATTCTTAATGCCTTACCTATAACTATTGGTTTATATACCATCAATTACAATGGAATGTGTATTCCACAATAACACAGAAAGTGCCTTAAGATAATTCTTATGTGTATCATGTGCACATGGTGTCAAGTAGCATAGATTAAATTTACATGAATGCAGTAGAATGTATGAAGTAATGCAATGGCACTAAATAAAATTAGGGTAAAGATTTATTCTAGGCCATCATCTTCTCTTACAATGTTTTTAGTGAGCTGATTTTCATTAAGGTAAGATTTTTGGCTAGGTCCTCTGAATTTGAGGAATACAATAAATGATTTCTTGTCATCCATATAAACCACTTAACTTTTAGCACACCTTTAGATGGCTGTTTTCTGACAATGCAATAAAGGCACATTCATTCATTTCCCACAAGATCTATAGATATGAGTTGCATTTGTGGGCAGAAAATTTCAAGTGGAAATATAAAAAGAAAATACGAGATTTTCTTGGTTATCTCAAGGCATGGTGTCAAAGGACTATTTCTCTGTGAAGTTAATATCCAGGTGAAAGTTCAGTGGCGTCTGCACTAGGGACTGTATTTCATTAAAATTAATCGAACTGTTCCTTTTCAGATGCAAATCCTCGTTTGGCAGTGTCACCCATCATAGGAAATTTTACGTCATTAGGGTTACTATCAGTTCTTTTTAAATTTTTTTTCCTGGCCACGCCCTCTTTTTCTGGAGTTCTGTTCAAGCAGATTTACGGGAGACTTGGTGCAATTGGGTATTTTACAGTTCTCGTCAAAGGAAGGAACCAAACTACAGCTTCTGTGGAGACAGCCAGAAAGGTGTTGGGTTTGTCAGGCTGTGGTGCCCAATGTGAGGGTGAGACGGTCATCAGAAGGCTGTTGCTGTGTACGTGGAGCAGTGATTCGGAGCTAAGCAGAAAGTACCTCCAGGAAGTCTGGTTTGAGAGGCGTTGGTGGGGAACAAGGAGAGGTGTAAGAAAGCCCTGTATTGAGGGCTGGGTAAACGGTGCATTGTAACCTGACTGACAGTGAAGTTTGAATTTTCCCACCTTTTCTTTTTACCTTAGTGAAGTCCAGTCCCCATGTAGTGTTCTTTCAGTTCTTGAAGCTTCCAGTCTCAGGTAGATCAATGCTGGGTTTCATACACCCATTCTTGGAAACCATAATTCTGACCAGTGTTCCCAGGCTATGCCGGGTACAAGGCCACCCATTGCTCTCCATGGACCTGGTGAGAGGGGGAAGATGGTGGTGTGAGGCAGTTAGTCGTGGTAATTGTCACAGATGGCAATGGGGCACGAGGGGACAAAGAGGGACTAGACTCTTTCTACCAAGCTTTCAAAACCCTGCTTTTTACAGAAGGGTGAGAAAAAGTACAACAATGTGATTTAGAGGAGAAAATCACATATTATGTGAACACAGAGGAAAGAAGCAGAAGGCTAGGAGTCACCACTGTGCTCAGAAGAGCAGAAACAGAGGAACACCACGGAGACACTGTGGGAAGGACTGATTTACTTGGATCCCAGTTAAGGGGTGGTTTGTCTTGATAGTCTAAGAATTGGTTGTATTATGTCTAGTTGACTTAGATCCATATTTTCAGATCCAAGCAAGCAGTCTTTCATCCTACTTTCACTCAGTTTTATTGTAAGGATGTCTCTTGAAATGTAGCTCGAAAAGTGAGTCCTTTTTTCCTGCTGGTGGTTTCCACCTTCTCTTTTATGAAAGCCCACCTGATCAGTAGCTGGCCTGCATTTGTGTATGCAGTTACCTCCGCCAAAGATAAATCCCTGGCAGCCTTCAAATCCCTTCTTTCCTGAGTTGTCTCTGGTGAAGTTATTGAAATCCTGACAACTGTGGGCCTGACTCAAAGGCTCTTGCAAATGGTGTGGGTCAATAGGCTTGGGATCAGTATCCTAGAAATATCAGTTCAAAACCTCTTAGATGGGCTTATCTCCTAACTGTAGGTCTATGATTTAAAACAAAGTTGTAAGTCTAGGTTTAATTATCCCAAATACAATCCGTTATAAGTCATATAGATATAAGGTTAAATGATGTAACTTAAGATACAATATAAATGAAATCTGAGGTTAAAAACCACTGTAAATGGGTCCACACAGCCTTAATTCTGTTCTTTGGTGGCAACAGAAATAGCCACAATGTCCTTGTCATACAGCAAGTGCTGTGATCATTTAAAGAACTTGTAAGCAAAGATGCACAGTAAAACAGTCACCCTGTAATCCCTGTGCATGGGTCTCTGTGGAAAGGGAAGCTTCTGAGCTCATTTCGTTCACTCAGACAGCATCATCTGCCAGCATTCAGGACAATAAGTGTCAAGTGGTATACGCAACACTGAATGTTTTTTAAAAATTGCCCTATTAAATAGTAAGTAGTTTTGTATATCATGCTGCCTGTGTCTACATCTTCATGTGTTCTCCAGCCTGAAATTAGTTTTCTTTTCAAAGTCATCCCAAGATTTATTTTGCAGGTATATATTTGTATATGTGGGCACACCGATTAAGAAAATATTTCCCCCACTGGAAATTAAGCTATTGAATACTTTCAAAATGTACAGTCAAGCGTCTGAAAAACAGAGTAATTTGTTTTGACTTATTTATTAGAGAAATTGATAGAGTGTAAGTGAAGCATTTTAGCTTAAGCAGTTTCTTTAACACTGAAATGTGAACAAAGTGCAACTCATTGCACTTGAATTCTGCATCCAGGTGTTAACTAGAATTGGAATTAGCCTTTATGCTGCTTTTTTGATATTACTGGAGAGCAGAGGGAATGGATTTTTTTAAATTTATTTATTTATTTAATTCTGTTTTTCCTGTGGAGATCTACACAGAGGCTTTCTGTCAAGCTTCACTACTGCAGCAATATTCTGAGGCACTGTCACAGTATCTGAAGATATGCCTTGGTCTAGGAAATAAGCGATGATTAACTCACTGGCATCAAGTTAGTCAGGAACTAGGCTACAAGGTCCATGAAAGGTTTAGCATCCTTGGCATTTGTGTTTCTAATGGCTAAAGTGACGTAGACCAAGGAGTAGAGGAAACTGCAGGGTAAAGCAGAGGAAGGAATGGAGTGGAGAGCGTAGTACGCTACTTGTACTTTCTTTGGAAAGTTATTTGCATTGGCTGTAAAACTATTTGGTTAGATGAGAAACTAAACGGACTGCTGAGAAATCTATGCAGCAGTGAAATTCGCTAGAATCTTTCCTGGAAAGATTGGAAATGCAGGACAAAAAGGGATCTTAAGAACTATCCAGTAAAGTTCCCTGTCATCACAGGCTCTGTCACTTAATCCTTTCTAATCCCATAATTAGTTTTCTTTTGTATTTAGAGCTTTCATTTTTCCACTAATTTGCTTAATTCATTGTTTGTCTCCCTGTCCCCAACACATTTATTACCATCTCTAATATCATAGGCACATTTTACTTGTAGCTGGTATTGGGCTGCTGGGGTTTATCCTTGAAGGTCTACAGTTAATTTTTATTCAGTATTTTTATTTCTGTAGCATATCAGTCATTGCTAGGAAGTATATAGAGAAGAATTCTGATGTCAAATGGAAAAACTGATTCAAATAGGAGTTCTTTGTGCTCTGTAAGTTCTAAGTTCTGTATATTATGAAGCAATTCTGTTTATGATACCTACCATGTGATGTGCTGAATTGCTTTAGAGAAAATTTAAATTTATAATATTCTCTCTTGATACTTAGAGCTTCTATAATATGTCTATCAGTTACTGCTTCATCACCATCACAAAGGTGAGTGTATTTTCCAAACTCTTTTATTCTGTTGGCTGTCATTTTAAGGGCACTTAACCACAAAGCTATAATGTGTAAGACAGTATCTAGAAAATCTTCTTTCTGTTTTTCTACTTAGCAGAAATAATTGCCCCTTGATAACAAGTGCTGCACTCACACCCACAGTAGCACAGGAAAGGAAGCTGTCTGCAACAGAAGATGAAGCAAAGCAATCGGTGACTGTGGTCTGTCCTTTTGTCATGGGTCAGGGATGCTGCCAAGACTGGAATCACAGATACCGTTTCCCCTTCAGTAACGTCTCTGTTCTAGTTACTGACTAGCTGTTGAGCAAAAGTTATGACACCATTTCCACTCGTTACCATTTCCACTTGTGGTTACTATTGGGCGAGCAAAGATAATTTCCATTTTTTGCTACTTGAAACTTAAAATTGCTTTCTGGCCACTTTTCTACTCAGCCTGCGCTGATTTTAATATTGTAGCAAATTCAGAGTATGAGCAGAAAAATATCCCTGTTGAAAGCTCTTTTATCTTTTTTTTCAGTTTTTTTGTTCTTCAGTCAGTGAGCGGAGAGGCACTAATTATTTGATGATGGGTGATGACTGGTAGGACAATTTTCAAGAGGAACAGAGTATCACAGGAAAGTGTCCACCGGTAAGGAAAGAAAGGAAAGAAGCAAGCAGCGAGGCTGATGTAGGGTTCAGAAGGGTAAACCATAATCTGAACTGGCTGAGGCAAGGTCAGATGTCTCTGCTTAGTGATGTCGTAATTAGTAAAGCTACTGATGAACTATGAGAGCAATACTGCCAGTCTGATGTTAATCACATGAACCTAACTCACTTAATTGGATTGTGTTTTGCCACTTTGAAAATCCTAATTATACAAAGAGGCAATTCAGCAGCAAGCATGCTTTAACTCTGCAAAAGATTTTTTTTTCTCTGTCATGCTGATCTTCAATAAAATAAGTCTCTCAAGAAGTATGCTTCTGCTCAGGTTAGATGGCTTAAATGACAATGGCTATTGGGATTTTATTTTTTCATCTTAAATCAATATTTACTGGTAAAATCTGGCCAATGGAGTTTCTACAGTTTCTAAAGAGGTGAGATGTAAATGGAAGAATATTGTCACAAGGTAATGGTCTCCTGCCAGTTCAGAAAAACCAAAGCAGAGCAAAGTTATCGATTGCAAAGCAGGGAGAGATTGATTGTAAGACAGTGGTTGTAAGATACTCTTTGTTTCTGTTAGTTCAAATGAATAATATAGATTTATCCATTTTGTTATGGGGGTGTTTGTGCAGAAGTGATTACTGCACCATTACTATTTATATTCTTTTGGGGCTATAAAATAGACGACTGACTTGGATTTGTAAAAGTAGAGGACCTAAGATGCTCCATTTCCACTGTGTCATTCAGCAAATCAGGCTATCTCCTTCATAAGGTTGTGTTAAGAAATATATTACCATCGTATCTCTTTAGGTTGTACATTTTTGTGGCATTCGAGGATCAGGGAAAGTTTAGTGGACTCTCTCTCTTCTGGGTTCCTGAGCTGGTTTTCTCTCTCGCTTTTGCTTTCTTACCTATCTGGGTATCTTGACTTCCAGTTTTCGGTCATCCTGGCCAGTATCTCTTATGTGGCAACAGCCCCAGGGACAGGCTGTGAACTTTCTCTTCTTGATGATGAATAAAGCAATTTGGAGGGTATTCCCGGTGCCAGCTGTGTAGAAGAGATTACCTTCCTGACAGTCAACATGAAATCTTGTCTTGCAAATTACTGCAACTGTTCGTTCAAACAAATGTCCTGCTTGGTTGTTGCTACCTGCAGGGTGGCTGAGTTGGAGCTGTCCTTCCCATCTTCTATTTCTTTTTAAATTTTTATTTGCTCATGCTGACAGTGTTTGGTCCTAAATGTTTATATCTGTAGGGTGGGCTGATTAAAAGCTGCAAGTATTGGCGTAAACTGGCTCCCACTGAAACCAGTGATGAAGCTCCCATAGTGGCACCGGTGGGAACAGTTAAACTGCCTGGTAAATCATGCTAGTGCAGCTTTTCCCATAAACATTTCCTCAGAAGTGACTACCTCATGCAATGCACCAGTGAGCAGAGTTCCCTTGAAGAACTATAGGCAGGTATGCCTAGTGCTGAACCAGAACTAATTAGCTCAGCTCATCGACACCATTTCACTGTGCTCATATGATTTTAAGGAAACCTCTACACAGCTCTTGCTATGTCATTTGGTGCACTAAGTTACTTAGTACTTGCCTGGAAGTCTGTAATGCAATACAGTGTGAACTTGCCCCAGAAAGCTAGGTTTCATCACTTCAATACCCGTTTGTTTCTGGACAGCAACTGTATGTTTATTTCCACAAAAGGCAAATGTCTTTTTTTCTTTCCCAGAAACAAAAATGAAGATGACAGCTGCCATAGACAGCAGCTCTGATAGGCTGCTTCTGTTCTCAGTAGTATCCAGATCTATTTTTTTCATACACAAACCCTGGAATTCCTCTCTTAGATCTACAAAGAGGACTTTAGTGGATTGTGAATATTTATGAAAGAAATCCAGCAACAGTCAGCAGGTAGAGAACCACAAAAAGACTTCTGTTTCATTCCTGTCTGGTCAACGCACTTCCCCCCCCCC
>NW_010973360.1:1156039-1236161 GCF_000737465.1 Haliaeetus leucocephalus
TTCTCTTCTTTCTGGCAAACCCCCCCCCCCCCCCCCCCCAAAGAAAAAAGGTTCTATGAGTTCAGAAAGTTTCTTTTGTATTTTAAAACAAAATTGTTAAAAAAGTAATCTGAGGATTTTTCTAGAACAGATACTGGAAGAGTTCTGCATAAAAACAATAAAAGTTAGTAAAACAAACAAACAAAAAAAATCAAGAATTCCACCCTTTCCTTTATTAATGGTTTAGCTTCACTCTTCATTATTAAAGAAGGCCAGAAATACTGCTTTTGAAAAGCCACATTGAATGTGGTTCTTTTTCTATAAAGAAAGTGGCCCTATACACGCCTGCCTGCTGTTTCTTAGGTTCCTCTCTACTCTGGTCCTTGCCCACTGAGCTGCTTCTAATGGGGTTGTTCATCCTTTTGCTGCTGGAGATCTATAGCCTTAGACACATACATAACTGTACCCTCTAAGTACCTTAGGCTAGAACAAAACTGTAAGTAATATAAGGGAGGAGGAAAAACACTGTGAATGGTGGATCCCCAGTGCACTCTGAATCTCTATCTCTTTCCTGACTATGTGTGTTGCCAATCTGGCCAGGGAATGCTGCTGCTCATTCCTAATTGAAGTGCCTTGATTTCCTGTCCCCGAAACCTGAGCAAAGTGAGGGCGTGGAAGGGAAGAAAAAGTGTCTGTTTGGTGCAGGAAGCCATCCACATCTCATCCTGGTGGAGGGGCTTAGATGTTGCCTTGCTGTCTACTGCCCCAATTATATATCCCCTCACTCCTCAGACAGCTGCTGGGCACCTGTGTCTAATTGCATTTTCTTCTCCTCAGCTATCTACCTTTCATTTTTCATCACGCATTATAAATCTAATCCAGTCCATAATATTTCAAAAGAATTTCTCGCTGAAGTGTTTGAAACACCTTACAAAACTAGATGTGAGGAAGGGCCATGAGAGGTAATAATGGAACGAGGTCAATGACTTTGCACTCCCTTTTCTCTTTTTTTCTCATTATATTCAGCTTGCTATTTCTGGGGAAGGTTTCCTCAAAAACAGTGTGTGGATTTTGGTCTCTGAGAATGAAGTGCAATAGAGCCAAGTGTGATTTCTCTTGGCAGATTGCTTTGTAGCTAGGGTCCTGCTTTTGCAAATGATCTGTCATCAGATGATGAACATCTGATCATTTCCAGCTGTGGGATCTCTGAGATAAGTGTGACGGTGTGTCTGAAATGCAGTGGATTAGCTGCTTTTGAGTTACTGATGAGCAAAAATACCAGAATATGCCCCCCTCACAAATCCCCCCAAATCCCATCCTGAAGAGAGGAATTTTTTTAAAAAAAAAAGGGTTAAAAAAAAAAAAAAAAAAAGTAACAGTTTTATTGTAATATTGCTTAGAAAATCTGGCATTTTAAGAACTGACCAGTCTCAAGGAACTTCAAGTCCACACGTACCAGATGAGAGCAGCCATGAATGCGGTGGTTAGGCTGGGGGGCAGCTGCTACTGATGACACCATTTCCATCCTCAAGTTTAGCGCTGGGCTCACTGCTAGAGGTCAACATGAGACAGACCTTAGTGAGCCTTTAGGCTATGCCTTAAACTCTGGAGAAGGTTTAAGGGCAGTGGTGTGCTGAATGTAAATACTATATCATAATATTTTTAGCAGAGGGCAGCAAAGGAGTTAAACATAGCATACTACATATATTTCTGCATTAATCTGCTAGACTGGGGGAAACAAGATATGAATCAAAAGCAAATAAAGAATTCAAGCACGTTGAGAAAACAGTGTCTTAACCTAAAAGTAAACACTCCTAAATAAAACTATGAATACTTCTGCATTTTCCAATACTGTAAGAGTATTGGAATATTTTTTTTTATATAAATCTGTGTTGAAAACTACTGACATGACCATACACTTGCTCCTTCATTAGGTAAACAACCCTTTTTCGCTATCCCCAAAGCAAACAGGCTCTTGAAAGCAATGAATAATTTATGGCAGAAAAGCTGTAATTGTAGGTAACATTTTTGCCTTGTTAGTGTGAAAAAGGTAACCTGTATGTTAAGAGAAATGGGCACCCACAAAATAGAAATAACCAGTACCTTAGGAATTGGTGCAAATAGACCAGATACCACATACCAAGCATAGGAATAGGTACTTGAAAATTGTGGAACAGAAATAAATAGGACCCTCACCCTAGCAGGCTTCTGGGCACAGGTGTAACTTCGTTCTGGTGAACATGTATGTGTAGAAGCACTTGCCTGGGTGGGGTCTGGGTTTGCAGTGCCTCCAGGGTGAAATATTTGCTATTCTTTGTATGGTGATGGCTAGGGACCACAGCCAGAGCCGTGGGCTCTCTGTGGGTGGGGTGGTAAAACACGAGCTGTAGAAGGCAGTCCAAGCTGGAGTGTTTTGTTGTTAAGTTTTCATCTCTTGACTGAATTCACTAAAATATGTTGACTTACGGAAGTGTGACATAGGATTACGAGGCACCTAGGGTCAGTTCAGTAGGGGTGGGGACAGGGTTTGCCCTAGCAATCAGAGCAAGCGAAGTAGGGGGATGTGTTAGTGACACAAAATAGCTCAGGAAATATTTAATTGGCATTATCTAAACAGAAGCATATCTTTCTCCTAACCTTGAATGCCGTGTTCAGTTCTAGTTGCATTACAGCAGAAGGACATGGCAGAAATAGAAGAGATTCAGAGGGCAATGGAAATTATTAGAGGCAGAGGGGCTACCAAGCAAAGAGATATTTATAAGGCTTGCCTGACCTAGTTAAGGAAGGAGGATGCAGTAAAAGATGTTAGCTGTGTATGAAATATGAACTGGTATGTAGACGCTCAATCAAATGCCTAGCTTTTACTCTTTCTCATAACAAAAGAACAAAGGGATATTGAAATTAAAAGACAACAAATTTAAAACAGATAAAGAGAACCACATTTTCATGCAACGTTTATTTAATCTATAGAAATTGCTGAAGCAGGATGATGCTGTTGCCAATAGCTCAGGTAATAAAAATGAGGAGACACACATGAAAAGGAGTTCACTTATACAAGCCAGGAAAAAAGTTACATTATATGAGCAATTAATCAGGCTTCAAGGGAGAACTAATGATCAACTGCTGGGTGCGGGAAGAAATATCTGAGCCTTGAGTTCTTAAAGAGGCAAAACTCTTAAATTCAATAGAATTTGGTCTAATTAAGGCCTGTGTGACTGGCTTCATCATTCTGCCTTCTCCACATGATTGTATAATTAGGAAAAAGTATATTTAAATAAATACAGCTTGGTGCCTAAGCACAGGATTTAGTGCTAAAACCTCTTTTGTTTCCATTCTTTGGGAAAATGTTCTTGTGAAAAAGTCAGCTAATGCTTGGCTTGACATACCACAGTTAACCTGCCCTGTGATGTTAAAGCCAGTTTACGCTAATAGCTTTGATGGGGCCATACTTTTACAGAACAGTTTTGGGCAAGGATCTGGGTATAAAGTCCTGTGTAGAGTCATGCTAATAGATGAGGCTTCCTGCAGGAATGCAAAGCCACAGGGGTTGTATGGTAAAAGCAGAATATTTATTAGCTTATTTTTGCTCCTGGGCTGCACAAGCTCTGTCATGTTGATATGATACCAACATTTTAATTAGAAAATTCCAGAATGGAGGCTTTTAGCAGTTATATGCTGTGGTATTATCCTTTTATTAATATATAAAAAAAAGCATTTACAATTACATACCCATGATGTGAAATCCAGTGAAATTATATTGGATGAATATAGACCTGCCTGCCTGCAATGTGTTATTAATAGGTAGTGTTAAAAATGATTTTGAAAGGAAAGCCACAATATTCCAGTTTTTCACAATATACTTGGAATAAACCATTAAGTCAAAAAGACTCTGTCTCCTGTTGTCTCAGATCTCCCTTATATTACCCTGCCTAAAATTTGTTTAAAACATAATTGCTTCATATGGTAAGTATTTTTGAAGCTAAGCTTATACCGGTAAATCATCTTTAAAGTTTTTAAGCATTTTTCTTGTGACGATGTTACGCTGGCTGTTTTGAATGCCATGATGGTCAGTAGCAATTCAGCTTTCTTCCTCTAAAAGGACTTTTCAGGATCTCATTTTACATATACTTGTGAAATGAATGGATATGAAAGTTGATGTGACTGCTTGTGTGTGAACATATCTCAAAGGTAAAAGAGTCGCCACTGGATTTTCTTTGTAACACAAGCAGTCTCATATTTGACAGGCTGCTTACTTGCATCTGACAACTGATGGTTTCTTTTCCCAGCTCAGTCATGTCCCGAAGCCTTTATTATCCTGCTCCTGTCTTGCAGGTCAGAGGCTACGGAACAAATTATTGTGATAAATGTCAATAGTTAATTTAACTCCTATTAAAATTTTCTGTGTCGTAAACCTTAAATTAAAGACTAATGGCATCTCTTTTATTATTCTCCATGGCAGTAAAACCA
Organism: Haliaeetus leucocephalus; assembly: GCF_000737465.1. Classification (NCBI taxonomy): domain Eukaryota; kingdom Metazoa; phylum Chordata; class Aves; order Accipitriformes; family Accipitridae; genus Haliaeetus; species Haliaeetus leucocephalus. The sequence continues at coordinate 1,160,486 of NW_010973360.1, forward strand.
GTATTACAGCTGGCTTTGGCTCACAGGGAAAGGATGAAGTGACTTGGAAAACTACTGCAAAAATATAGGGACAGAGAGCGGTGGCTTACTGCTTTTTGTGATTACCTGACACTCTGCCTAGCGCTTTCTGTAAGGCGGCAACTGGTCTGCTCAGCCGGATCCTGACACTGCCCATTGGCCTCGCAGCGCAGCTGGTCTCCTTTGACACAGGGTGTTGTGCAGCAGTCAGACCTCTCAGAGCTGTTTGAAACTCCTGAAGGTATCGCTATTAATTGCAGTCAGCTGTAGTGAACCACGCAGGAATTTTTCTCCCCTGTTCCCACATTGAGAAGGAAAAGAGAACTAAATTTTTTAATTTTTTTTTTTTAAATGACATGCACAAGCAGAATGGGCATCCCATTTTACAGATAACACAAAAACTCAAATTCATATTGGAGCTACTTAATTCCTTGTGAAATTCTAACTCCATTCACTGAGGCTGGACTGGAATCCATTTTAAAAATAATTATTAGGCATTGCCTTTGTGCAGTACCTGCCTCTGTTTTGAAGAACTATATTTTCAAGCTCTTTCCTTCTTAAAAGGAAACGTGCTCGAAAAGGGTAATCCCCAAAAACTGTAGAATATGGACTAGAATGCTTGTGTAGAGGGAAGAAATTTATGAAAAAAACCCCAAACTAAGGGAGCTGGAGGACATGGACAGGAAACCTATTTTCCCACTAGCACCTCTGATTTTGTGACCTCCCAGTAACTATAGCAAATTTGGAGTTTCCGACAGAATGGGAGGTGCTTTTCTCAGTTTAATAGGTAATGTTTTAAATCATAACGTGAGGGTCTATCTAGTTTTATTGTTAGTCACTTAGAAAATGTGAGTCTAAGCATGTGAGCAAGGCATTGTCTAATAATATGCGCTTATTTTTCACTAATGGTTTCACTCACAGTAGGTACTGTGGAAGAGTGTGATTGAAGTCATGAGGTATGACCATAGGTCACTTTCTTTGATTAGGAAAGTGCTATGTGCTACTGAAAATACAAGCATATAGTGATGGATATTTGCGTGACTTGCCCTCCCACAAACTTTGTGCAAACAGGCTGACAGTGCTGTTAGCAACTACAGTCAGCAACTACAGATATTAATGTTCTCTATTATAAGTATGTAAAAAAAACCCCAAAAAAGAAAAATCGTGAAAATTAAACATTTACGAAAGAACAACAGAGGCATTCCCTGTCTTTGCAGATGGCAAACCCTGACCTGGCACTAGATGTCACACCAAGCAGATCGTGCTACATGTCTCGTTATAACATTGCACCTGTACTGTCAAACCAGCTTTTGCCACCTATGTGGTCTGTAGTGGTGTTCATCTGTCACAAAATAGCTGGTTTATGCAAGTGTTTGTCCATCATCTCTTGATTATGTCATTAGGTTAGAGATGAATTATCTTGCGGTTAAGGTTTTAAGAAGTTATATTCAGCTAATTGTTGACAGATGCAGATATTTTTGTTAGTAATTAACTGTCATTCAAAAGGAAATTTACAGTTATCTTAGAGTTATCTATTTTTTTAATGTGAAAGTGTTTTGGTTTTTTTTTTTTAGTTATTAAAGGTTTTAGGTTAGCTACATTGGCTTAAGGTCTAGCTGGTTATTATGTATTTTATTTTTCTGCCTATCTTGAGAAATAAATATTAGGCATAGCTGAAATCTTCTTAAGCTTTCTGTGTTTAATGTCACCTATAGCTAAGAACTTTGAGGATCCTTTGAATCTTTACTGAGTTTTTTAGAGTATAATAATTAAAACAAATGGTTGAAAGCTAAGCAATGTTCTGCATTAATCCATCTGTCATATTAGCCTTTAAAGTGTGTTTTATTTTTTACCGGGGAGATAATTTTAGTAGAACTGTCACTCTGTACTAATAATCTGTGAAAAGTCTTTACAAAGTTTGATTATCTCCTTGAGAAAATCATAAATATTTGATGATACTAGGTTTAACTCAGTGTCATGCAATCTTGATTTTTCTTCTCTGTTGAGATAGCATACTTGATAAAGCACATGAGTTCAAAGATAGAGGTTGAGCAAAAAGGAAAGAATACTGTTGTGAATGGTTTTAATGCCACAACTTTACTATAACTGGAGTTATACCATTTTCTCGTTGCTTCTGCAAGTGCCCTGTGACAATGCGAGGTTTCATTTTTCTATTTTCCAAACCCAGACATTCTTTTTTTTTGTCAGACTGCAGCACGTTCGTGAAATGAGGACAAAGCTCTCAGTGGAGTGTTGGAGCAAATTTGTTTTGTGAATCTGAAAGGTCTGAAAGAGAGGAGCTTTATTTGGCTCCCTCCAATGTGTCTCTATTGAGTTGCCAGCAGGTCTTTAGTCAGTGTTTTTCCATGTCTTTTTCCACCTTCAGTCTGTTCAGAGGTTCAGAGTACCCAGAGTGCTCCACTGGTGTAATTGATTTGTTGTAGAGTCCAGGAAGAGTTGAAGAAAATATGAGCAAAAAATCCATCCAAGAAAAATAATTATGGGATTTGGAGGAGACGGGCAGGGCACCTTGATTCCTATATGTGTGCATCCCATTGGCACCTCTGCTTTCTGTATTTTCCCTGCTATAAAGGGAGACCCTCATCAGCTGAGGCTCTTTAACTTTTGGAAAGTTTGAGTTCTCGAATATATTATCTGTGTAGCCCCTGTGTCATATAGCAGAACTGCTCTCAAACTGGTAACCTGGTCAGCTGGCTGTGGTTTGGGATTTTTTTTTTTTTTTTTAATTGGCATACAGGAAGAATTCTTACAAGGTGGAAAAAATATCAGTGGATTCAATCGTATTTTTTTCTGTTTGTTTTAAAATACAGTATTATGGTGCTATTAAATTTTCAGGATGCTTCGAATGTTTGATCTGAAAATGAGAAAACCTCATAGGCTTTGAAATGAAAGCAACTGATACTGGAAGGGGATGAAAAAATAACTACTACAGAAATTTTCTAAAATATTTTAATATTGTGGATGAAATATTTTTGAGAGTAGTAAGTAGGACTAGGGTTCTCTTGGGGTTTCAGCCTTTCATTTCTAGTGTATCAATTCTTTCTTCTTTTGAAATATACAGGGAAAGTGCTAAGGTAGCCACCTTACTGCACAATCTATTATTTGAAAATAGGCAATTAGGAGAGCAAATAATTTAATATTAGTTGACAGATCATTAGCCTGTAATACAAAAAGTGAGAAAAGGTAGGAGCCTAAGGAAGCAGTAGCTATATTTGGAGTTGAGGAAGAAAAAAGATCTTAATAGAGAAGCATGGTAATTGCTAGAGGATAGGCACAAGAAAGCAGAAAATTGCTGGTACACAAAAAATCTGGACTGTGTCTTGCCACTGAAGCTGAGTCAGCTTGAATCTGAACACTAATTGGCACTCATAGGCTGCTCTCTGTACTTCTCCTTCATGACCTGGACCTGTCTCGGGTGATGGTATGTGCTGAGTACCTGAGTGAATGACAGCTGCGATGGGCAAATTTGGGCCTCATTTCCCAGAGGGCTGGGTCTTCATTAGGAAAAATGTGTTTTGAATGACTGAAAATAGAGTCAAGTCCTGGTGAAGATAAAATAGCTGGAAGATTTAATCTGCTAAGATTAGATTTATATGTTCTCCCATTTCAGGAGGGAGGAAATGGGAGGATGTGTTGCAGGGAGGGGGTACGGCCTGGAGCATGAAAGTGAAATGGGTTTTCATGAGATTGAAATAGGAAACTGGACAGTCCCATGAGTAGCCTTTTAAAATAGAGATTTTCTTTTAAAGAGTGATTTAGGGCCATCCCAAACCTACAGTCAAACTTCTTGGCTTTCTAGATCATGTAATTCATAGTATGGGAACAAACCTTATTACAGATCTTCTGTAATGAAGAAGGAAAGTATAGGGAATACCTACCCTACATGTCAAATTGCTGCCAGGCCTGTGCATGGTACTACACATACCACCCGTGTGAAAACCATTCCAGTAGATAACAGCAGTGGCAGCAACAGGAGATGAATGCCCTAAGACAGGGAAGAGTGCATTCAGCAGGAAAAAAAAAGGATATATGTTTTTCTTTCAGGCATTTATAATGAAATCACAGCAAAGACTCATCTGGAACTAATAACTAATCTTTCACTCTAGGCAAATGAGTAAAATGCATTCTGTTGTTCATTTTGGGGGCTTTAATTTTATGTATGATAAATCTCCGGCTGAACACTCACTACCTGAAATGCAATTTGCTAAATACTGCATTGTGATTTTGGATGGCTTTTAATTATAACTAACTATAGTTAGAACAATAATTTTTCCAAAGTATTTTTTCTTTTCTTTCACTTTTTAAAGGAAAAAGCAAAAAACTTTTTAATTAAATTAAAATAGAAGAAAGTTTGTTCTTCCCTTTTTAGTGTTCATTCAGAATGCTTACCCTTTGTTAAATTTTCTTCTCTTCTCTCCCAGTATTAAAGGTTGTCTTTAATTACCCTCCATTTCTTCATGGCAAATTATTAGGAAGTAGAATCTGGAGTGGTGATTAAAACAAATGTGAAGTTTTCTGTATTATTTCAGAAACCTGGATTCTGAATAGCTTAGAATAATATGCAGTTCTTGAATATTATCCAATTATATGTGGGGCTTTTTTGTCTTTTTTTTTTAACAAATCCCTAGGAGAATAGAATCACTGCTCTCTTTATAGTTTAAATTCCCCACCCTGCAAAGACATTTATATGCCAGTTCAGTAGCTACTCACAATTTATGAACTATATACCGTTCTGAGTTTGAAGTGCATTTTTAGAGAGGCCATAGATTGCTGGTTACATATCCAGGTATCTGAGACTATTCTATAGACACAGTTTAGTACAAATTTCATTAAAAATTATATGTATAACTCATATCCTTCATTTAAAAGAAGGACATGGAATTTCAATGACATATTTGTACTGACTTTGCATTGAAAAATGGAGATAAATAATAAACATAGATTTATGGAGGAAAGACATCTTAGCGGGAGAACCGGTGAAACAAACTTGATTAGTAATGGAGCCCCTCCCTCCAAAAGCTGAATATAGTGTAAATACAATACGGCATTTGCGGGGAAAAAAATGGGAGTGATCTTTTGAGTCAAATGGTGGCCAACAAGGCTAGGAGCTCTCAGCAAGACTATTCCCTCTGGTTATTCTGATTTCTTCTTTTGCTTTATAATCTCCATGTGCACATTTGTGATTGTATCGGAGAAGTCCTAGATTCCAGCAACACCTTCTGGCAAGGTTCTCCTTCAGGCACTTTATCTGTCCTTCCTCTCGGTCAGATGAGGTCCCTGCTTGTGGAGTGCATACAGGTGCTCTCAGGAAACCGCTTGTGCTGGGATTTGTCTCACCTGGCTTCAGACACCTCTGGGGTCGATGCCTGAATCAGAGGCAGTCACCTTAAACCTCCTGTGTAGTCAAAGAAGAGAAATGTGTATTTTTAGTACATGATTCCCCCAATCCATTTTCAGTTCATTCTGACCTGTGCCCTGTTCCTTTTCATTGACTCTAACAGAAGTCCAGGAGGGTATGGGATACCAGATGTAGGTATATCCCCCTTGTCAGGAATGATACATTTCTGTATAGTAATTGACCTTTTTAGTGGGTGTTGTTCATGCGTGTTTCATGAACCACTTTCTTTTGCTAATACAGGAGGGCGGAGTAGAGGAGGAGGGATTTTATAACACTGATTTTGGAGGAAATGAGATCACCTAAATAGATAGGTATACAAGTAGTTTCACCTAGAATTTAATTTGAAATTGAAGTTTTCGAGCATAACTTCCTCGGCTTGTGCTGTTTCTCAATGAAGAGCTGCTTCTGTGCCCACGTACAAACTCTTTAATGCATGCAAAGTGGCTTAGGCCCCAGTGAAATCCTACAAGTTCATTCTACAACTTTATTTTCTATGTGTTTGTCTGGGCCAGATTTTCTACATTATTTTGGGTTTGCTCAGCTACACAGCACAGGTTCAGAGAAGTTTTGGAGTTCAGGGTACCCTACAGATATGAACTATAGCCACAAAACAGGGAACTGAGTTGGGATTACAGATGACTGGAACTTTCTAGTGAGTGGAGATGAACAGGGATACTTTGTACTTCTAGTTTCAATTAAAGGTAATCAAAACTTCCCTGTCTGTTAATTTGTGAGCTAGAGAATTATCTTTTTTATCTTTTTGTTTTGTTTTGTTTTGTTGGTTTTTTTTGTGTGTTTTTTGTTGTTGTTGTTGTTTACAGTTAAACAACTCTGCTGAAATACAGTCTCAGTGCTGGAACTTCCTGAGCTAGTCTATACGGAAAACATTAATCAATATTTTTTTTTTATTTATAAAACTGATATTTCAGGCTGCAGAGGTTTACCCTTTGTGCCTAGAGTGAGCCCAATAGTTTATGCTTGAATTAGTGGCACCTGGTTTGGTACAAAAATCTGTTGTGGATTGTTCTGACTGGCTTATGCCAGACTCTTTGAGAGGTGCAATTCTCTAGAGTTCTCCACTTTATCTCTGTCATACATAAAAATTGATTTCTTGTGTTTTAATTGTATTATGGATTCATACAAAAACTTTACAAAACTACAAGCTAATTTCATGCTTATTGTAAATGTCATGATACTCTTGTATCATGAAATTAGCTTCACCACTGGTTTCTTTCCGCCACATCAGAGAAGTCTATGAGCTGTTGACGAGCACCAACATTTCTTCAGAGACCTTTGCAGTTTTCTGGAAGCCCTGACTTCTGGAGAGGAAACCCTCATTTTTTATTAGAAAAAGAGAAGAGTGTGTTTTAGATCTCTTGGCTCAGCTGTTCTGCAGGGAAAAGCCTGAAAATATGAGCTTAATTCCTCTTCACTGTCCAGACACCACAAGAAAAAGGGATCCATCACGAGAAAGATCTTTTTAAAAAACATTTGAGGAAGGGGATTGTTTCAGGAGGGGTAAAGGCTGACTGATGAATTTATAATGCCAGGAATTGGCAAGACTGGCTGTGTTCTGGAACTGAATTTAGCCTGTGCAACTGGAGGCACAGAAATGACTTCTCCCTTTTATCTTCTGTGTGACAGCTAACAATTTAATCTGCTCTGTTTGTTGTGCAGGTCAGGTGCTCTTCCTGGTTAGTGGATTACAGGAACAAAAAAACCCTGTGCTTGCGAAACAATTACTCTGATCCTCTGATTGTTCATGTGTTATAAAGCAAGATAATCTTTCAGATATTAAACAGATGCATTTAGATTCTCAATAATTTGATGCTCAGCTGTGTGCTGGGTGTTCTGATCACGCAGTTGAGGAGGCCCACATTTCATTTGGAGGTCACCTTAACACAAGGAGGTGTCACATGAATTATAACTCGGCATGCCTCTTTGATCAGTCACTTATGCAAAGTTTACTTCCCTTTCAAAGATAATTCTTGCTGAAGTACGAGATGTGAGGTTTGCAGGAGACTTGGCTGATTCACAGTTAGTGATTGCGTAAACCAGCATTGGGCATGGCCACAGTCTCTTCTGATCGTTTTATCTCTTATACCAGCTTGTAAAACTTAAGTAGGAATGTGTGAGCGGGTGGGAGCGGACTGGAAGGGATGGGAGCTGGATTTTCTTCAATGCTTGTTTGTCCCTGGTGGGCGGCTGTTTGCAAAATGAGCAGTATCTTCTCGCCTTTGACAAAGAGGAGATAAGTCTGTCTGTAATAAACATTTGTTTCCTTTGAACTCATCCTCTTTGTCACTTTAGCTGGACCCTTCTCATCACGTCCATCATTTTACAAGAGTTTTGTTTCAGTTTGGTGGTTGGCGGACAGAGGAGAGGAAATGAGCTCTCGTGTCAGGGAGGGAGGACCAGGCTGGCAGAGGCGCAGCACCGCTGGTGGTGCGGGTTGTCCACACACTGTCAGCTGCTGCTGGCACCGCTGGAAGTTTTAGAGAGGCTGGTGCTGGTGGCGTTTCACTTCAGTCCAGTTGAAGGCTTAATCCTCATAGAGATGTGTGCCAGAACGGCAGCTGAGGCTGTTCCTCATCTGCCCTCCTCCTTCTCGAAGAGCCCTAAGGGCTGCTGCCGTGTGAACCAAACCCTTCCCCGATTACCCCCACTACTCGCTGATCCCCAGCACAGAACAGCTGCTCACGTTGGCTTGTACAGATGTGTGCTTGTGAAGGAGTGCAGGCCTCCTTCATACCCTGTCATACTCTTTGTTTGGGCTAGGTGCTTTAAAGCTAAGTGCTTCGGTATTCATTCACTGGCTCGTCCTCTCTGCATCTCTTTTTCTTGCTTTTTTAAGGGTATCAGCTTGTATGAGAAAAGGAAATGGACAACTGGCCCTGTTAGAATTGCTGCACAAATTGGCACCGTATCATTTCCTTGTTTATGCTCAGATAAACTTTGATTTCTGTCAGTTTTATTATTCAGATGGTGTGAATAAAATCTGACAGTGTGACAGAGCACTTGAGACATGAATAGTGTGCTTTAACACTAGCTTGAATTCACTGGTTCATTAAATACAGGATAAAAAGAGTGTGCCAGTCCAAAATCAGATTGTCATGTTTGCAGTGACTTGGATGCTCTGTTGCCTCTGTCTCTCTGTGCTTTTCAGGGAGTCTTTAAGTCACAGGAAAACCACTTTTACTTGCCCACACCTTGGCTTCCCCATTGCTCTGGATTTCTAACCCCAAGGTAGTTGGAGCTCATACACTCAAAGTCTAGCAAAACTCGTTGCCTTTGTACCCCCTTTTGTTCTCATTAGTATGTCTCTGATATACAGATTAGATAGTCACATAATTAGAAAGAGTCTCAGCTTTATGCAAAAATATTCCTTCTCCTTGAAGGGTGGTGGATTGGTGTTGTCTAGTTCCTTGGCTGGCACCATCTCTTTCTCCATCTTTTCTCCTCAGATATTGCACTGTGAGAAAAGGGAGTGCAGTGGAAACGTCACCAGTTGAGAACACTTAGTCCGGATAATTTTGATTTCGTGGCTTAACATACAGCGGTTTTAGGGCTATGTATAAAACCAGTGAGGCATATAGACTGTCAGAGGTTCCGAAGGTCTTAGGATGTGGCTTAATTGTTCTCGAGATGAATCAGTTGGGATATGAGTGTAAATCTGTCTTCTTGTCAGTCTCTGTAGTATAGTCCTTGTGCTTCTGAGGAAAATGTTTGACATTTCAGAGGGGAAAGAAGTCATGCAAAATGCAGGAAAGCTTGTTCTTCATATCAACTAGGGGATGTTGCAGATAAAGCAGGAACATGTTGTCATATTCATGTCAATTTGTTATAATTTTTGAAGTGGTAATATCCTTAAAATAAGTATAGTTGTTTCTAATCGGTTTATTTTCAAGAAGCTGTGTTCAGTTTCTCTCTTCAGCTTTCATCCTTACACCTCAGACACACTGCAGTGAAGAAACTTGGTTTGTTCTTCTAGACATCATCAATTATAGCCAGGATAGGATTCTGACCTAATACAGCATATATGCTAGTTCTTGATGAAATAGGTAACACTTAGCTATTTTTAGTAAGCCCCACTCATAGCCCCATTAAGTCTTTATTTCAGTAGTCTGCAATGAGGATTGGCTGAAATCACAAGACTAGGATCAGAATTAGAAAGAGTATTAGGAAACTGAAACTTTTGTTATCTCCCTCAGTCGTACAGGGCTTACAAGGGAAGGATACCATGCTGAGGCTGCTTTTTCTACCTACCTCACCAAAAGCAGTTCTGAAATTATTTTTATTGTGTTGTACTTGAAGACAGTGATTGAAAGCCTCTTTGCAAGTACATTTTGTTAAGCAGGCAAAAGGCAACACAAGGACACTCTGAAACTGCTTTCCATTTTGCCATTGGTAGGAAATGGGGTTGTTTAGCAATACAGGCGACTTACCTACACACTGTCTCTATCTTTCCACTACAATTACATACTCCCCCCACCCATCTTGTCCAGAAGAACTGTCTGCATACAAATAAACTACAAAACCGCTTCCAAAGCTATTGTAAGAAAGAAAAACAGTATTCACATTTTATCTTGTAACTCCTTCATATCAATCACTGGCTTGCACCTCATGTTTATTATTCATATGAGAGGTTGTAAGGTGGACCATCTTTCCTTTTTTATGCAGGACAGATTCATTTTCTGGTCATGGATTATAGATATGAAGGGCTTTTGTTTATAAACCCATTATGTAAAGTTTTTGCCCTGCTTGTAGTTTATAGAGCATAGACAGCATGATTCTCTTCCCACTTATGTAAGCCTTAGACTGCTGTAACTCACGGGAATTCACTTACGTTATTCCTGGTTTACAGTACTGTAAGGGAAGAGTCAGAGAATACTTAGCTTTAAGAAAATGGAACAGGTTTGCAGTTCACTAACAGCTGGCATTATGCATTCCTGGAACCTTAAAATTACGTATGTCTTGTAGGAAGACATTTTCTTTGTCAGAACGCTGCTAATGGAATTTGTTTTGGAAATTTGGAATCTACACCATTCAAAGGGTAACCTTCCAAGTCCCTGCCACATTGGATTTGAATCGCAATGATGTCTGGAGAAGAGTACATTTATTTTTTCAGCCTGTACTGCTTGCTTTTGGAGCTTTTGGATTTCTACTACCAAGGTTTGCACCCCAGTGTTCATAGAAAGGAAACCTAGTCATGCAGACTATATCCAAATTAGATGCAAAGTTGTTATGTGCCAATAGTGTTTATAAGAATGCTGCTGTGAAATTATATGTGTTTGTACAGGGCTCAGTTCTTCATAAGTCTGGAAACGGTGGGATATAGAGTCTTTTCTCAACTACCTCTGAAGCTGACTTGGCCAGTGGACATTAGCTTCTTTCAGAAATCCTTTATGAATCTTTTTGGCAATATCAGTATCTATTTGTTAGACCAAAGATTGCATTAGCGTGTAGACTGGAGAAACTGTTAGGGATGACTGCAGGGTATGGGTGGCATCATCTGACTGACTCGCCACTGCTTGTGCTGTCATTGCCATGTACAGGGAATCCTCTACTCCAGATCTGCCTGAATGGCACCATTCACATGCTCCCCTTCCTTTTCTCTTTTCCTTTCTCTTGAGTTGTCTGTTTTGACTGCGCACGTCAGGGGTCCTTAAGGAAGGTCACCTAGCAAGATCATCAAAGCACTGATTTATGTTAATAATAAAGTAAGAACGTTAGTTGATCTACTCTGCATTTTCTGCCTCTGAAGGAAATACAAGGGGAGCAGAAGTTACTGAACACTTGGAAGGATGTTTAGCTAACAACACTGCATCCTTTTCAGAAAATCGCTTCTCTGACTAGTGTCTCATCATTTCTTGCATGACCCCTGAATCCTACTGGTCGTCTTGGTATGTTTTTCCTACGTTATGAGTCTACACAGTGCTCTTCTGTTGCATTATTAATGGTAACCTTTTCCCTGCATGCTGTCTTGTTAGTCAGCCATTGTTTTGACCTTCTGGCCTGAGTTATCCAGGAGGAAAATGTCAGTGGACAAACTTGTAGCTTGTTTGGTGCCCCTTCAAGAATGCTGCTGTTGTTTTGTGAGTTTTTTTCCTACCTGTGGTAATTTATAGCAACTGCCACCCTTGAAAGCGCAGAGCACAAAGGTGAGCCTATAATTATGGCTAAAGGCAGATCCGATCCCTGAAATGTTGAGCTTTGCCTTTAGTGCTGTGGTTTGCATCAGAATTTCCAACAAGGCGAGTCCATGATCTAGGAGAAACAAAACACCAACAGAAACCCATAATCAACTAACAGACCGACCGACCGACCAACGCAACCCCCTGCTTGACCCAATGTGTGATGATAGAAATGCAAACACAAAAGCTTTCTCTGGAGAAATGTTTGTGGATGGCAGTTAGTATTCGTCTTGTGCCATTGTATCTAAGCATAACTGGTTGTTTCAGGTTTGCTTTTTTCCGTAGAAAGTGTATGATTGCCTGATGTTCACCAGTGTTTCTCGCAAGGTAGCTGTCAACCTACTGGGAATTCTAGATCAGAATAGTAATTGCAGGATTATCCTAGCTCTGCTGGACGATATTACTTTTCTAATGCTTCCCCTGAGCTTTGTTTGAAGTCTTTTGTGAGTCTTTTTCTTAGACGGAGAAATGGCAAGAAATACTTGGTTTGCTCTTCTAGCAATCCCTAGATAGGACAAGGGTTATGAATATTAAATTTTCTATCTGGACATATTTTCACTCATTTACTGTTGCCATTTTCCAATAAACACTTCATTGTAGTGAATATTATTGAAGGCTCTGGCATATAATCACTGGAAGTGGCAATAAATATTTGGAGCTTAATGTTGAGCCGGTCTAACGGAAGACAGTGTTTCTTGTTGACTCCAGTACCTTTGGATCACACTCTAAGTACTCTCTCAGACTTTTGATGTCTGCTCATCTTTCCAATGAAATCTGATGATCTTAGTGTAACTGAGAGACTGAGAGTGTTTGAAGAGTGAGAATAAAAGGAGGAACTGAGTTATTTGACAGTAGATCTGATAGAGAAGGAAAAGAATAATGTTGTAGGAAAGAAGATGTAATCTTAAATATTTACTGCTCTGTTGTCGACGTCTTTGGACTGATTTAATATGGCATTATAAAAAAAAAAAAAAAAAAGAAAATTGTGCCAGACACACTTTCATTTTATATGAAAAAATAAATTTAGCTGCAATCCAGTAAATGTTTAGGAAAGTAACAGATATTGTCTTGTATAAAGAACCTAAGATCAATATCACTAACTTTTTAAAAGGACCTAAAGTTGTGCTTTTATTATATGTTATAAATAATATTGTCCTTAGTATTGTGTCCTCAGGCAAACAGATCAGGAACACTTTAAGCAGCAGAATTTGAGTTCAGTGTGCTCAGGTTTTTGCTGCCTAAGTTCCACATAGTTCTATATCCTTATTGTGTTTGGGTTTTTTTCCCCTAAAAAAGTTTCCCTCCTTTTTTGGGGGATGGCTGTCTTTTCTAGGGTTACTTCTTTGGCCCTCATTCAGATAAATATAGCTAAAGATCAAAATATTGCCTTCAGAGTATTCCTTTTAGAGCTAAGCAGGGATACAGTACCTGGGATAGCTACAAAACTGTAATTTTTCAGTTGTTTTGGTGGAAGAACAGTGTAGTAGTTCTTGTAATTTTATGTGTAAATGATATATTTTGTGAGTGAAGTTAGGTGGAAGCCAGGCCTTTTCCTGCTAAGCATGCAGCTGTTGAAATGAATGGGTAGGTTGTAGTTTCTCTACTGCTCATGTAAAATTTGAAAGCACGTTTGTGAACCAGAACACTCTGTAACTCAGTACAGGATTTGTACTAAGGCACAAGTGGGTCCTGAGTAGTTTTATAGCCACCATGGCCTGTGGTTTTCTTCTGGCCAGTGAGTGGTGAAGAGCCCACAGCTCTTACCACCTCCTTGGACCCAGAATCAGAAATTCTGGGCAAATGGTACCAGCCTGCCCGCTTAAGAGTGCGGGCACTTTTCAGGCAGGACAGAAGTGAAGAAGTTCTTATTTGTTCCCACATAAACCCTGTTTCAGGTGTTGAAATGTTTTACCAGGCGGTGGTCAGCCTAACCCAGGGTGATGTCCCAAGAGCTACCAGTGTCAAAGGGCTCAGAGAAAAAGTTGCAAAACCTGCTCTGGATAACTTCTCCAGAGATGAAGCACAGCTTCTCATTCACTGTTTTCTATATGTTTTTGTCTGTTGGGTATGTTTTCACACTGATGTAAGGATCTATCTGGGATTTATATGGACACTATTAGATCCACATCCCCAAACCTTTGTCTTTCTGTTTTTAGTTTGTCGATCAGATTTAAATACAAAGTGCCCTGACTGCCAATTTAATTACATTTTACTACTGACTATTTTTCTGGCAATATCCAGTCTATAACTGTCCGGGCTGGCTTCTGAAGAGAGCTAGTTAGAAACATAGCTCCAAGGGCAAGGATTAGAGAGGAAAAACTCTGAATGAAGGGTCTGTGCTGAAGGAGGAGACAGTGGTCAATATAGGCAGAGCAAAGGAGTATGATGGTTTTCCCAGACTTTTGTTCCCATTTTCTTCCAAGGCATAATACCACGCAAAATTTGCCCAAGCTCTCACACATCTAAAGAAGGTCTCATATGTACATACACACAAGTGCGAATTGAAAAAAAAGCCCCTCCTGAAGTAGTTATTTAAATAGCCTAATAATAATTTAAACAACCTGTGAAGTTATGAAGTTATACAGAAATATGTATCTCTAGAAGATTCTTATTGGGCCTCAACTGATGTGTGGATACAGATCGGTAAGCATTAAATTTATTATTTCTGGCTAGTCTTAGAAATCCACCGAAACACTGAGTTATAGCATAAAAAGACACATGTTTAGGGTCGAGTTTGTGCTTAAAGCAAGGGCTCAGCATCTGTGTAGACCTTAAACCTCCCTGCCCCTGGAATTCTTCCCCAAATCGCTGTCCTTTTTGAAGCCCGGAGCAGATTTGCCGATAAGGCGCAAGTCGGTCCTTGTGCAGAGGAAGCCGAACCAGCCCTCTCCGCTGGGGCTTGCTCCCAGGAGGGACCACGTCCATCCTGGTCCTCCAGCACGACTGGCCGCTCAGCGGGCCGGCGGCTTTGTCAGGAATGCAGCAGTGAATTAGCATCAGATGGCTAAAACTGTTACTGCCCGTAGCTGTCTGCTCCATCCCGCCGGTGGTAAACCAACTTTGATGTCAGGTTACCTTAAAGCGCCAGGCTGAAAAGCGGGGTGAATTAGGAGTTGATTCATGAGTGGATCAGACATCCCTGCCTTGGGGGCAGCAACATCTGTTAGGCAGGTGGGGAGGAAGGCAGGGAGTGGTAACAGCTTCGGCTGTCCAATTTTCATCTGCTGCTGCATGTCTATCAGAGCCCTGCGGTCACAGGTTGCCCTTGATTAAAATGTCCTTCCCAGGCTGAGAGTTGCTGCTTGTTGTTCTCAATGGGATTGAGGTTTACGGGATCAAAGGTTCTGGCTTTGCTTGACATATGGCCACAGGCCTATTGCAAAAGCGAACTCTTCCTACCAGATGAGCCTGAGCTGCGTGATGCTTTCTCCAGCCCTCAGCACGGGGAGAGGGAGGAGTGCAGTTTGAAACTCCAACAGCTGCCTTTTCCTCCTGCTTTTTCAATTTTTCTGACATCTTCTCCACCTTACTGGATTTGTCAATACCTGCATGTAATTTTACAAAGCTCAGTCATTTTCTCTGCTTACATTGCGCTGTGGTTTTCTAATGTGTTTCAGGAAATCTTTTCCCCATTCAGACCTTAAAGACAGTGCTTGTTCAGCTGCAGGCAGCAGCCATCCAAATTCTACAGGATTAGCCTGGTTAACAGTGTACTCTCTTTTAAGTTATCCCAGTTGTTCTCAATCTATGGACACCATATCCTGGACAAAAATCCATGGTCAGTCCTGGACGTTGCAGCCAAAATAGTTAATTTTAAAAACTTGGGTGTAAATTTAATTTTTTTCTGCTTTGTTTGGTGGCTTGTTTTTATCTGTAGGAGTGTCTGTGTAGTTTTATTAAAAATGATAACTGTCATTTATGATTGATTTCCTGATGTCTTGCAGACAATAGGCTGAGGAATGTCGATCACCTGAAAAGTTTTGCCAGCCTCTGAGAAATTTCAGTCACTGCCAAAGTCTTTATTAGTAAAGCAGCAGTTGCTGAAAGTTGTCAATTATGCTTGTATTTTCTTGACCAACCTCCCAAATTCGAGTAAGTTGGAAGGAGTTGGTTTGCCTGATGAAATTTATCTGGTGGTGTACTCCGGAACTTTACCTAAGCTACACCTAGACTACATGCTGGCGTCAACTATGGTGTACCCAGGTGTCCTCTGTAGAGAAACTAGATTTCAGGAGTAAAAGATGGCTTGGGATACATGCAGATGCAGAATTGGGAGAGGGTATGCACTCCTGTCTTGGAGTAGAGTGCGTGCCGAGCCTGGTAATACAGATGTAGCTCAAACCTCTTCTGGTTTTGCTTATGATGACAAAAATAGCCTTGCTAAATAGTACTGCCTTTCCTCCTGGCATGAAGTCCGTTAAAAAGAAAAGACAGACACTTGTTCTTGTCTTTTATGCTGAAGAAACTAGTTGCATTGGAAGTGGTACTGAAAGAAGGAACCTCACTGTAGCATGTTCCGGCAGTACTTACTCAGCAGAGATGAATAAGGAGGGAGAGCATTAGAAAGCAGAGGATATATGGGTAAGTGGGACAAACCATGTAATGAAAGGTTTCATTAGAAACTGAAATTTTTCTCCTTGGTTCTCTTCGTAATTTTTTTTCAATTGTTTTCCAGCCATTGCCTCATATGTATTAGTGAGAAACACAGGAGTAGTACTGCTGGTGTTCAGCCCCTGCCAAAGTGTAAAAGCTGGAGTGGATCTCCTTTCAACTCCCATTCACTCTGAGCACTGGAAAAATCAAAATGCAGATGCCTAGAACAGGAAAAAAAAATAAAAAAAAAAAAAAATCAGTAGTCCCAGTGAAACACATCCTTATACTCTCCAAAACTTTGTTCTGCCAAAATCCATACGCTTTTCCTACAGCCAGTTCACATCCCATTATTTTACAGTTATGAGATTATTATTCTTCTAAGATGCTGAATCAGATATATTCCTTAGAATAGGAAAATATTAGGCCTGATGTATCTCTTCACTTATTTTTAGTCTGCTGATAGTGAGCCAAGATTGACTTGGTTCTGTAGAAGTACAGGGCTAGATTCAGATTAGTTATACACTAAATACATTTGCATGATTGATAGGAAAATCTGTTCAAAATCCCTAAAAGAAGTTGCCAGTTCTCTGAAATAAAATGTTCCCCTTCTATATTTTCAGCTGCTCACTTTCTCCTCTTCCTTTTGCAGACCCCCTAAATGAAGGAAGGATTGTTTGATTTCAGTTAATTTGAACTATTATTTCATAATCCCAAGTTTATTGAATCACTCTGCTTCTAGAGTGAGTAAGAAAGATTTGATCAGGTAAATACATATAGCTCAGGAAAGTATCCATTTAATGTGGGAGTTGGCATGGGTTTGTGCCAGATTTTATTTTAGATATATTTTTTTTTAGTACAGAAGGCAAGATGTGAATAAAGGTCATCAGATATTCAATCTGTTTCTATCTCTCTGAAGTGAGTGCTAGTGTTGCATTAGTCAGGTATGGTGTTGGGTGTGTTCTTACTCCTTCCATTGCTTTCCTTACTCCTTCCAATCAGGGTCTCTCTTTTGTTAGACCTCAGATTAATGGATAAAGATAACTAAAACAGATGGCGTCTACCATGGGCTTGCATACGGTTTAGGGTGGAAAAGGCACCACAGACATGGACAGACTTGCACTAGACCCCTAGCAGACTCCCCTGAACTTCTTTTCCACATAGTCCTTGCTACACAGCATGTCCCAATGTGTCTAATAGCAGTGTAACAAGGGATTAAAATCCACAACTATGACCTGACTCAGAAGGAGAGTGGGAAGAGGGAAGGGGTTGCCAGTCCCAAGTCCCGAAGTGTCTGGTGTTTCAGACTCGTTTCCTCCTAGCCAGTCTTCCCTAACTCCTGTTTTCATAGGTTCAGCTTTATGTTTTTTCAGCTTCCGTGTAAGACCTGCTACTAAGGGGATGTAAGTGAAATTGTCAACCAAATGTTTTCATTATCACCTTTGAAGCTTTGCTATTTCTTATGCTCCATCATTTTTCTCGTTCAGATCTGTTATTCTGAGCACGCGCCTCAGGGAAGTGTTAAAGTAACATATTGACTTCTGCAGCTCCCACCTCTCTCCAACAAGCACATACACGAGTTTGAGACCCAGGCAGGGTGCACGGAGCTGCCACACTGACGGCTGTTGAGCTGGGTTCCCCTCTTTGACTTTTAACCGTGTCTGCTAGAGCCTGCTCTTGGACTCTGCCTCGCCGGTGCCCAGAGCACAGGCAGTGCCGGATGGCTGCCCGCACGCCTCTGCCTCACCTCTGGTCTTGGGTGGCCTTTTCCATCAGGTTCTCAATTTCCTTCCTAATAATTCCTGGTTTCAAACATTTTCTCTATGTTGTGACGCTAAGCCAGCATTTTCTACAGTGACTTCAGCACGTCCTAGTGATACTACCTGGTTTAGAGCCACAACTGCATGTGCGTGTTGAGGATTACTGGTTCCACATGTACCGCGAGGCACTTGCCAAGGTAGCGTTTATCAAGTGACAGGGTTATAATATGTTAACATGAAATTTTTTGCCATTCTTTGTAGCCAGCTTTGGTTTTATTCACCTGAATGATTTTGTGTCATGGACAGAGTTTGGCACTTTGCTGTCTTCTGCCTTCTCAGGTTATTGATTTATGCAGATGCTGGGGATGCAGAATGGGGTGTAGCACAGACCCTGCTGGTAGCCTCCCTCTGCTGCAAGAACTGGCCCTTTTTTTTTCATATTTTTTAACTGGTTATTAACCTAGGAAGGGATATTCCCTTCTCTCCTGGGTACTTTTTTTTGAAGTTAACTGGAAGTTTGGGTGTAATTGAGGACAGAATGTAAACCTTTGGGTTCAGAGCAGGGCCACAAAAATGGTCAGAGGGATGGAACACCTCTCCTATGAAGAAAAGCTGAGAGAGTTGGGGTTGTTCAGCCTGGAGAAGAGAGGGCTCTGGGGACACCTTATTGTGGCCTTTCAATACTTAAAGGGGGCTTATAAGAAAGATGGGGACAGACTTTTTAGTAGCGCCTGTTGCGATAGGACAAGGGGTAATGACTTTAAACTAAAAGAGGGTAGATTTAGACTAGATATAAGGAAGAAAAATTTTATAGTGAGGGTGGCAAAATGGTGGAACAGGTTGCCCAGAGAGGTTATGATGCCCCATCTCTGGAAACATTCAAGGTCACGTTGGACGGGGCTCCAAGCAACCTGATCTAGTGGAAGATGTCCCTGCTCATTGCAAGGGAGGGTTGGACTAGATGGCCTTTAACGGTCCCTTCCAACCCAAACTATTCTATGATTCTAAATTAATTAAGCAGGAGGAATTTGGATTGTGTTTGTCTTTGCTTCTTCAGGAAAGAAGTCGTGAATGGGGTAGAGCTTTCAAAAATCGTGAAGGAACAAGATGATATCCTGTGCAGGCAGAAAAGCATGCCTCCTTCAGATGGTTCAGTCTTTGTTGTGGTGTCTTGGAAATAGCATGGGTATTTCTGCTAAGCACTCTGCATCATTAAATACTGTACGCTCTTTGCATTATTAATTGTTCTCACATTCTGTGAAGCAGGAAAACAGCCAAAGGTGCATAATCTTAATTCCCAGTCCCTTTATATAATTTAACTAGTGTTCAGTGACCTTTAGCTGGAGAATGATTTTTCAAAAGCCTTTTCAAAATCTATTTTTTACATGACATCCATACTTTCAGCTATGCCTGAGATTTTGCCAAGCTTAGGGGAAGGTCAGGACATTATATAAAACAGATCATCTTGCTTCTAGCCACACTCCAATAAAGAAATAAAATAGATCAATAAAGCATGTTGAAGCCATTATAATCCAGATTTTGGAAATTCCTGTTAGCAGAGCACTTGTGGGTATTAACAGAAAATATGTTTTCTTTAAGGATGAGTGGCTGCAATAGCTGCTGTCACTCAGTGACTGAGAGCTTTTTCTGCATGCAGATATCATGCCCAGCTCAAAAATGTGTTGTTCAGGTGGCAGTCTTGATATGTGCCTTATTATGGTCAGATTGGTAAAAGGAGAAAGACGTCAAAATTTTGATCACCCTTCAAACTGAGCTAACCCCTTTTTGGAAGCTTGGAAAATTTTCACTGAGATGTTTGTATCTATGTAGTCCTGATTGGGCAACGACCCTCCTTCCCCTCTCCTGAGATAAAATGTCAAATTATTTAAACTCTGTTTGCTTGAAGATACTGATGGACAAATAACAGATACATAAATAATAACAAAATCATCAAATTTGGTAATCACCAGTGATCTGAAAAGCAGAATTCATTGCTCTTTAAATAAAAGCAACCCCAAATCCTTCGTGTATTCCAGAGGAAGGCATTCCCCAGGGAAAAACAAAATCCAAAAAGTGCTTAATGCTTGACTTGCTGTGGCATATTTCCTATTATAATAATGAAAAATTCTAATTGTCACCTGCTGTATTTTCTAGCTATTCACCTTTTATATACATAAATCTTCAAAGGTAAGTTCAGGAAATTAAGATAACGCAACAAAAAGAGATCAATATTTGCTATCTTTTTTAAAAAAAGTTTTACTTGGTTTGAATGGATTGTGTTATAAAATATGGTCCGTATGTTGCACATTTTGAACTACATCTTCCTAGGTTGATCATCCATATTTCAAAGAAATGGAGAAGAGAACAGAAATGTGGGCAGGAATGATTGATTTATTAATTTTTAGGGAAACTATTCTATCATGCATTGTTCATGTAAGAAAGAAAACCCTAAGTGTGAAACAGTTGCAATACAGTGAAATTTCTTATCTAAAAAAAATTTCAGGTTTTAAATGAGCTTAATTTTTCTATAGAAGGTATTCTTCCAATTTCTTTCCTTGTGATGCTCATAGAAATGTAGGCAAAACTGAATTACTCTATCCTGAGAAGGCCAGGACTGAGTAATCAGCAAAACAAATGACTAATGTCTGACTAATTCTAAAATAGCTGAGATAAAGCTTCTGTAGGATTATGCATTTATTTGCTTATAATATTCCTAGCCGAAAGTGTTTTGCTGAGCACTGACACGTTGGGTAACTTGCGTTGTAGGGCATGTGTTAGTTTCCTGTAGCTCTAGTAATTTTAAGTGCAAGAGATCTATAAAGCAGTAAAGTTACTCCTTCTGCCAGATGAGGATTGTTTTCCAGAGCAGATGTTACATTTTGTTATGGCATTTAGTATCTTAAGGGTTCAAGCTTCCAGAAGAGCATGTGAGTCTGCAACTGTGGTCGCCCCCAGCTTCTCTGTGAGAGCTGAAGAAACTCAGCAAAACGAAAGAGAAGTCAACCAACCCCCCTTGAGCATGTGGGCTGTGGGCAGGAAGTTTAATTCATTTTCCTGTTCTCCATTTTATCCCATTATTCTCAGTCTTATTTCTCATTACTTCTTGAAATTTAATCCTTACACATACGAGTAGTTAATCCTAATGGATGTCCAAAGGGTGAAACATTATATGCCGATGTGTGGTGTCAGACCTTGAGGGTATAAAACGGGAGTATGATTCTGTCCTTCCTCAGGAGACAATGAGCACTTGCAATCCTTTTTTTTTGTGGGGACAAAACACATAACTTTTATGTTTGAGTTCTAATGCCTAAGGCTAAATTTATAGGACTGACAGTTGCTATAGATGTAGTGCTGTTTGTGGAGTGATCAGACTTGTTCTGGAAACTGCTGACATGGATCTCTAGCTCAACAGTTTATGACGTTAATTTTCTGAGTAAAGTCTCAACATAACTGCTAAAGCCATTAAGTAACTTCCAAAGAGATTTTAACTCGCAATGAATTTGCTACAGTTTGGAGACATTCCTAAAGTAAACGCCATCTAGATTTTACATGATGTCACATCCAAAACATATTCCCTGAAAGTGGACACACTCTAACTTGAGGAAAAAAATACAGAGAATAGACTTTTTGTTCGCCAGTTATTAATAACCTTAACCTCAAAACTCAAGCACTTTTAAAAAAGAAAAACACATGCTGTTCCAATAAAGATCCTCAAGTAAGTCCTTCTTAATAACTATTGTTCCTACCCCCATGAGCACTTGAAGCGGATAGAAATGAAGCTTGTAAGTGCTGGAGAGAGAAGATCAACAAAACCTTTTCTGTTGAAGTCACCAGTTACAAAATGTTTCCCTTTTAAAGCACATCCAAGCGTAACAGCAGTCTCTTTCTCAACAGATTACTTAATCTTTTTTCATTTGAAAGACTTTATTTAATTGTGTACTGTTAAAGGGTGATTTGTTGTTTTCCAATATTTGTTTATAGGGACTTCTATTGCATGAAAGTTTTTAGTTGTTGTTTTTTTTGTAGGATTTTTTTATTATTATTATTATTATTATATTTTTTTATTCACTTCCAGAAAACTTTAAATGTGAGGTCTTGTAAACTAACCTGTATCTTCATAAAGTGATACGTAGGATTACAGACTTCTATTTTAGAAGTGAGGTATAATGATCCAAGTTAACAAGCCGTCAAGCATTAGGCTTTTAAAAAAGTGAAACTCGTTTACCCTTAACTATCCAGAGGTACTGAAATACAGGCTTTGCACCAGTTTCCAAAAAGTCCAATTCTGCAGTACAAGGGGCATTTATTTACATTTTCTTGTCACATATTTTTTAGTATCATGAATAATATCTTTTTTTCTAGACACGTAAAATATAATTGAACCTTGAATATGTGCCTGAAAGCATTCTGACAGCAAGTAGTCGTTACGAATAGTGCATTAGTGGGCCTCACTTGCAGCTGAATAATATCAGATTGTTTATATTCAACAAATAGGAATAAGATTCTATATCCTGATACAGAGGAGCCTTCCTTGTGAAGGTGGCTTTGCAAGCAGAGCTGTCTGGAAAGCAGAACTTACTGTCCTGAGTGCAGCACTCTGCCGCTCCTGGGTCCCAGACTAATTTTGCTGTGTGGCTTTCTGCTGCTGTCTGTCCGTACACCAGCTCGGTCACCCCAGCTCGGGGATCTCCACCCAGCCCTCCAGCGGACAGCGGGAGCTTGCCCTTTACCTCTTTGACTGGGATTCATTTGCTCAAATGTAGACCTCTGTGGTGTGTCTCCATCTGAGGAAACCGCTAGACTCTATTTGCAGTCAATGGAAAAAAGGATGAATGTCTGCAGCATGACTGATCTCATTCTGAAGGTAGATATGTGAAATGGGTCAGATGACCCCAGCCCTAAAAATGTCTTTTTCTCTGCTCTCTATTAACAGAGCCTATGGTGCAATCTACAGTTGAATATTATGAAGCCTACCTTACATGACCTGTCAAAGCTTAGTCATCTGAACCTAAATGTTGGCAGTTAAATATATATTTTCGGGAAATTCAGAATGGTCATAAACCCAGGAGAAGTAGTAGCCTGAGGAGCAGAAAGCTGTGAAAGTGAATATCCACCTACCTGAGGTCAAGGCTTGCTTGAAAATGTTGGCCTTTCCCAGTTTACCATCTTGTAAAGTATAATAATACTCTTTTTTAATTGCAAATGATTTTTTACTCTCCATAAGGTAAACCAGGCCTACAGGCACAGTTATACAAGAAATATGACCATCAAGGTATGGCAAGTCTTACTCTCTTTGCACTGTCCATTAAAGATAACTTGATACAAAACCTGATATATTAATCCTGATTTTCATGTGTGTTACCATCTATACCTACCAGACCATAGGATATTAATTACTGCAATAGCTATTTCTGAATGTGCTCTCATTCTGTAAAAAGAATATTTGGTACCTCTTTCCTTTCACTTTCTTTGAAAGTGTGTGTATGGAATTGGTCATAAATAGCTCCATCTAAAGAAAAAGTCTGAGGGGTACTCTGTTTCAGGGCGTGTCAGTGCCTGTGGAATAAGATTTGCATCTGTGTGATATTTACATTATAATGCAGCTCTTGCGTATTGACATTTTGGTTCCGGGCAATGTTAAAAATGCTGAATTGCCTCTTAGATGCAAAACAGCAGCAGTGTCTCAAATACAAGCTAAAAGCCCATCACTAATAAACAATCAACTGTTCTCTGTTAACAGAAAGAGTCTGAAGCCCTTCATCCAATTTAAGCGATACCTGTAATACAAGTTCTCAGTTTGGCCATTGGAATCTAAATCACGCAGGATGAAAACATGTTAAAATGGCGAACTAATATAGCTGCTCGGGACTGTGAGAAGGAAAAATTAATAAGTGACCATGGGATCAAGGTTGGCTAGCTATGATTGAAAATTAGAAGTGTTGAGCACTGTGTGATTTCTTTGGTGTAAATGGAATGAAAGCAATTTTGAAAGCTTAACAAATCTGTCTCCCTGTTGCTCTTTGTAATTCAAAGCAAGTGTCTTTGCTGGTAATTTCTGCCAGTCTCCTGAAACCCCAATAGTTAGGGAGAATAATTCTGTTTGTTTTCTAAATTCTAATCTTTCTTTCTTATTATTCCTTCTGAACACAGGAGTCAGGGTTAATTTTAGAGAGGAAATGCAATTTGAATGTTATAAGCAGTGGCATCTAGGTAACTTGCAGAAGAACTCCGCAGGATGCCCTGGAGTCAGGGATCCCCTTTCGAGATGCCTGGGGGAATGTGCCACAGCTTCTGGCTAGTCCAGGTGCCTGGATTTTCTTTTGGTGGAGTTGGGATGCAGTTGGACCATGGGCGTGGAAGCTGCAATTTGATTCTTTAAATTATGCCTTGTTCTGAAGCACCTTGTAATGCAATCTGTCCCAGTCTTCTCCATTTGATACCTAAATTTGAGAATTAAATATACTCGATCTCAAGGGTACTCCAACTTCCATCTGCTTAAATGCTGCATGCCTTTTTGGTATATTGTATTATACAAATGCAGGAAGAGGAAATCTGACCTTTTTCTAAGGTAAAATATTGAGTGTCCCTGTGCCAATGGGCTGTGATGGACAATGCAGTATCGGGGTAGTACTGCTATGAGGAATGGGTTTACAAGCTTAGAGTTTGCAGGCAAAGACACATAAAAGAGAAGCGATTCACGTACTTAGTGGTAGTAGACACCTATACCTGCTGATATAACTTCTGTATGGTTAGCAGATGAGATACAGGATCTATGGGATACCCATGCCCAGCTGGAACATCATCTGAGGTGCAAAGATAGCTGAAAGTATTGCAAATGGTCTAGACATCAGTCAGCGTCTAGACAAGTGAATTCCTCTTAAAGTGGTGAGAATTTAACAGTGACCTTCTGGCCCTTCTACTTTATTAAGCTCCTTAGTATGACAGGTTCTGATCTCCTCTTCCCTTAATGGCAGAGTAGTACTTTACGTCTGCTAGCATTTGTTTTAAAAAGTCAGCAAGGACAAATTTGGAAATAACATTTTGGCTATCACCGTTACAAGGAAAGGATAGCTGGGTTGACACATTTTTAATTGTAGCATAACTCAGAACTCATAATTTCTGTAATAAATAGAAGGTTTTCATGTTGTATTGGTTTTCAGCTCACAAAGAGGGGCTATATGCTCTTTAAATTGTTCTGTGGCTTCTCTTAAGTTGAGTGTAAGCGAATAAATAGGAAAACATCACAGTAAGGTTTCCAGAAGTTGTTTAGACAAGCGCCTCTTTGGTTCCATGGTATATCAAATCTACCTTATAAAATGACAGCTGCTACAGCTGATTAAAAAAAAGCTAGGGTACAGAAAAAAGGTCATAAGTTACCTTAGTACCTGTACAATAGTTAACTACTGACCAAGAACTATGTCTGCTGCAGAGGGGTGGTGGTTTTCCAGTGCATGGCCAACACAATCATTTACGACTTTGTGTAGTCAAAGCAAGTAATTCCATTTTATTTTCAGAGAAAAAGTGTAAATTTATGCCTATGTTCAAATTAATTATTTTATATTGAAATAAAACCAGCAAACATTGCTTCCCCAGATACATCATCTTCTTCCTTAGGACAAGGTGAATGTACAGAAGTTGAGCTGCTAATGCATCACTTAATTTCCAGCAGTGTTTTAAGTGATAAGGATTTAGTCTTGCAAGACTTTCTAAAGCTGGGTGATTTTTTTCATTGAAAATGGGGGAAGGAGGGGAATCTGGGACATAAATAATTCCTGGTTTTGGACAAACTCTTATCGTGAGGACTCCTGTAAGGCACAACGTGGCCTAAAATCATCACACAGGAAATTTAGATGTGTGAGGGCCTCATGAAAATATGGTTAGAAATGTACTTCCAGACCTAGTAAGGAAAGGCAGAACTACTCAGGTAAGAGAATACTACTAGGACGAATGCCTCAATAATTCTGGTTGATGATTAGCTGGGCATTTATTGGCAATCGTTGTTGTGCTGCATCCCCCCCTGCCCTGAACCTTCTTTGTACTTCCCAGTTTTTCTTTTTAATTAGTTCTCTTCTTTGGTCCTAACATGTAGGAGAATTAAACAAGGCTCTCCAGGCTGCTAGTAAGATCAAAATCTGTAAAATGAAATGGAAGATGGAAACAAAACTTTGTTTGAACATTAAACAAAGAAAAATAATTATGATGAAGATCATCATAATAACATGAGTCTTCAATTACCGCAGCAGTCTGGCCATGAGACTATAAAAAGGAAAAAGAAAAAAAAAATCCACCCTAGCATCTTTCATTTTAATTAATCTGTGTCATTTTTAAGTGCTGCCATAAATTTTACCACCAGCTTTATAAATTCTGACTTTGGGCCCAAGTCTGCTTTCAGATTGGGACGTGCTATGTCCACGCAGGTTTCCATGGAGTTACTTCAGAATAACTTTGATGTAGGAAAGCACTTTTGCTTCTTGTGTAGACCAAAGCAAATATAATACAAAGAAAGCAGCTGCAGAACAACGAAGCGTCAGTGAGCCTGGATTTTAGGTGCTACAGTTAAACTTTTTCACTTTATGTGCCTTTCTTTAGCGTGTCTACGGTGATGTTTAGTTGCTAGATAGGAGGGGGTGCGTAGACATGAATAATCTGTGAAGCCCACTGGAACTGGGTTGTGCTAGGAGCTTATAGGCTCTTCTGCCTGGAGCCCAGGAAAGGCTATTTGTAAAATAAGGTAGGCAATATTAAGAAAAACATACAGTAAAACTTGGTGCAAGTTATCCTATTGGGAATCTTTCTTCTTTTATTGGAAAGTTTTGAATTTAGAAAGAAAAGAGATGTCCCCAGGACAGTCTAAAGATAATAAAGTCATTCCTTCAAGTGTTTATGGTGTCTTCTGAGAGAAAAACCTCATATTGATGTGCTTATTTTAACTTACCGAGTCTCCACAGCATACGGAAAGATGGTGTTATACAAAGTTAACATTGACCACCCCTGAAATGCAATAGTCTCTTAAGAGTGTGCGACTGCATTGACAAGTTTCACAGAGGAAATGGAGAAGGTAGGAAGGGAGGAGAGCAGAGGGCCCACAGGAGATGCCGGTCATTGAACTGCAATTACCTGAGCAGAAATTTAATTAGGGTGCTGTCACTGACACGGTTGATTTTATAAAGCTGCTACCTGATCTTTATTGATCCTAACTGGACTCTGAATTTATTGCTTCTTTGAAAGACCAGCTATTTTATGTAATGCCCGTGATGTGCTTCTTGGAATAACCCTAGATGGTGACTTTGAGATGGCGAAATGCTCCTAAAGCATACGATGATCTTGGATTGTTCATGTAGACAATAGACGGCTTCAGTTTTCTCTCTTAATAAGACACTGTCCTTTCCCTTATTTTCATGGTAGAAAACTGCCTCTGTGATAGTGGAGAGATGATGTCGGTAACTCTACAACAGGTTGGTGGAACGCAGGAGGGTTATCTCTTGGCTCACCACACCCCTCAGGTACGCAGGCAGTATTTTCTGAAAAATTGCTTCTGTGCTGCAATCAGCATGTTTGCGACCTTGCAGAATGAAAGAAGGCATACATACTTGTTCATCTTCAACAGGCTTTCATTTCTGCGGTAAGAACAGCAGTCTTGCTGGGTCCAAATTACTGTCGCTGGGCACCATGAAAACTCTAGGGGATTCACTCTTTAAATCAACCCTTCAATGAATATACATGGAGGTTGCTTTTTTTCTCCAGGTATGAGACTAGCACATATACTTAGACCAGTGAGAGACCTTTGTTTTAGGAAAATTCTTATTCTCCACAGGGATTTTGTTATATTTATGCAGTAATTTTTACTCACATAAAGCTACATTTAATTTTATGCTTTTTAAATTTTTGTCTTCTATTATAAGCCTGCTAATAGAAACTCCAGACCTGTACAGCCTCCTTTATTTTTGTGCATTTGGGAATAATTGGAATTTTTCCATCTTTCTCTGTTAGATTTTAAAAGTGACACCATCTTTCCCTTGCATCAGTGCCGAAAAAGCATCTTATAACTGAGGTGCAACTGCAGATTTGAGTAATGACTTAATACCCACCCTCATCTCCTGTTACATTACCAGAAGAATAATGTAATTGAACTATAACATCATTTTGGAAACTTATCAGTGGGATTAAAGGGAGACCAGACATATTTTGGCTAGAGTGTGACTTTCAGAGATACTTCACACATTGCAGAAAGTTATTAACAGGTTATACCAGCTATGGAATGTATTTTAAAGGAAAGCTAACTGTTTAATTATTTGGCTTTGATGAAGCTGCTGCTGGTGTCAACTGTCTAGCACTAATCTCAACACTACTTTGAAGCAGAATGTAGATGGCTTTACAGTCTTCTGTTGTCCTACAGCTAGAAGTACTGGTGCCAGTATTGCCTGATATCACTGTTAACACAAAAAATCACTGTGTGCCGTAGTGAAAATAATAATAATTAAAAAAAAAAAGCGCAGCCAAGTGTATTGGAGACTTCATTGTCAAAAGCTATCTGCAGGACAAAAGATCCAAAAAAGTTACTGCCATGTCCTCATCGCAGAGGTTGTCCTTTAGCAGTTTCCTATTCAGCAAAAAACCTGGCATTGGCATCCCCTGCCATAGCAGCAAGGTGACCGCACAGCTTAGCCTTTTGCTCTGGTTATTCATACGTGGCTAAATATTGCCTGGCACGATGGATTCTTCCACCATATTTTTTCTTACTGTAGTTATTACAGTTTTAGAGTTGCTGAATGTTTTGACCTCAGTTGCAGCCTAAGCTGATCCTCTTTCTTTGTGTGCTATTCTGATACTATTTTCCTCTTCTTTTGGCATACTGCTGGATTTGGGGAGACAATTTTAAGTACCAAAAGATCAAGAGCTGGGAATGTGACTGTGACAATTAAATGTTCTTAAGATTCCCTCCTGCTATGCTATAAATTAGTGAAGACATTTCTATGAAAAAGGAAATATTAATCTTAACATGAAGCGGAGGTAGAACTAAAAAAAACCATATACAGTATTGTTTAATTACCTATAAGGATGATTAATAATTCCATAATATCTTCATTTTGATTTTAGGTATGCTTGAGTGTGCAATGGACGAAGATAGTGCTAACAGCAAAGTTGGAACATGTTGAAATGCTTCCTTATGGACCTCAAATCTTTTTGACCTGACGTTCATGACATGCAGTGAGATGCAATTTCCAGAAAGAAGACCTGAGTATGAGGCGGCTGTCGGGGGAGAGTGAGGAATGCAGGCATGTATTGTATTATGCTCCAACCTTCTAAAATGTCAGTCTCCCACACTTATTCATATAGAGAGTTTTCAGCAGAGGAGCAGTACAGAAGCTATTCATTGAACTGTAGACTTTAAGTGGAAAAAGTTATCTGCTGGCCTGTTTTATGTGTTGTTGTTGAAGTAGACTTTAAACACAGGAAGAACCAAGATTTAAGCAGCAGACATATTCTGCAAAGTAATTCCGTAAAAACCTGAAGAATAAGGTGCTAGAGTTGCCTCAGCTTCTGTTAGGTATTTGGAGTAATATGTGCTGTCCTTAGGGGAAAATGAAACATAAAATAACATAAAATTCTGCTAGCCCTGCACAAGTGACAACTTGGGAAGGTGGGCTGTGTTGTACGGTCAAAATGGTCAACAGGTTTGTTTAACTCAGTGCTACTTGCTGTCCACATACCACTGTTGTCTCAGATCTTACGTGTACTCGTGTAACTCCTCCAAAGTCAGTGATGTTTGCATTGACTTCCAATGTAATTAGTGGCATGTTCTGAGGGCAATGGGCTGGTGAGAGCAGAACTATTGAAAGAAACAGAGCCAAGGACTCTTTGCAAAGCTGGGAGCTGGGCGATGTGTGATTGCGTATACAAGATCAAAACGTTAGATGTAGAGTAGAAATGGAGCTCCAGGTTTTCATAAAGCTGCAAATGGTAATAAAAAGTGTA
Source organism: Haliaeetus leucocephalus (assembly GCF_000737465.1). Lineage (NCBI taxonomy): Eukaryota > Metazoa > Chordata > Aves > Accipitriformes > Accipitridae > Haliaeetus > Haliaeetus leucocephalus. Next base: position 1,190,443 of record NW_010973360.1, read on the forward strand.
TTTTTGGAGATGTTCAGGAAGGATATTCTAAAGCATGTTATTGAACATTTTTCCTCTGATCTCTTTTATGCATTGAATAGAAGTCCCTACTGTTGCTCTTCCTTAGTAACTGCATAATTTTTCTCATTTATTTTGTCCTGAGATGTTGCAAGTGTAGCAATTAATAACGTACCTCTGTTCATAGATAGCCTTTGCTTAGACTGTTTCATCCAGCACTGTATTGCCCCATACTTTAGTATTACCTTGACTTTAGAATTTTTTTTCTCATAATTCTTGCTGCTTCTGTGCCATCAGCAATTTCTCCCTGTTTTACCCCATTTCCCACTTTGCCAATAAATGCAGCAAAGAGCATTGGTGTTATTACGATTCCAGTGAGTATATTGTAACTCAATGATTTTCTGCCTTAAAAAGCACTCTTTTTCAGTTTTTAATCCATAATAGAACTTTCCTTTTATCTTTCTTAATTACTGAACTTACTTTATTGCACTGAATGTGAAAAATCTCTAAAGAAAGAAAAATTTTTGAAACTCTGAATCTGAATCTACCTTCCAGCTTCTGTTTCTGTTTTAGGAATTTCTTGCAGTTGTCTAGAGGAAGAGGACAAATCTCATGCTCAGAAATTTCTAGTGAAAATTCTCATGTAGGCATTTTCATGCTGTCTACAGATCAAATGGTTGTCATCCTACTAATCTTACGCTGTGTAGAGTTGCGTGATTATATATGCATCTATATCCTATATAAAGTACCATGAATTGAACATTTTGGTAGAATTTTGTGCACACATTGGGTTCATGCTCTAAAAACAAAACACAGAGGAGACTAACTGCAACAAATTTATTATCTCAGCATCTACCCACAGGGGTAAAAACACTGCACTTTTCTGATACATTACAATGTTTCTCACTGTCACCTCTTGTTTTTCTGAATACATCTATGCACTATTGTGAAACCCATTAGAAAGCTGGGCTGTTTTTCAAACCTAGCTGCTCCCTTGCTTGACTGGGGCAGAGGCATGCTGCAGTAAGTTTTTTCTTCTGTGATTCCTTTTATGTTCCCAGGGTCTGCTAGTCCCAAATATGAGCAAATTGTGCCTAGCCATGCTTGTATGAGTAATGATATATTTTTTGCCATCCAAGGGCAGCTCCTTGCATTTTTCTGCCTTAAACAAGCCTTTCTGCCAAATTTAGTCCATTGCGGTGTCATAATAATACATAGTGTTACATTTGTGTAGCTAAAGAGAAGCTTGCCGTAGGTTGGATCTAGCATAATAATGTCTTGACATACACTGGAGTACACACAATTACTTCAACTGATAGTTAGCATCCATGGGAAAAGCTTTTGCTAGAGACATGGAGCTTAAAAATAACCAGTGACCTCTGACTCTCCATCTGGCTACACTTGGTTTAAAGCTGGGCTGTGTAATGCTAGATAAGCAGAGGAACTACACCACCTTTTGTTGTGAGAGCCTTTTATGGCCTAGAAGGATTATATGGATGTGTCTGAAAAGCAGAGGAGCTCAGCGACAGGTCAGAAAGACAAGCACAGGAGGGGGAGATGATGCAATTTTTTCATGTTCTTCTTTTCCCTGTAATAGACATGCCCTCCAAACCCTCTTTTCCACTTTTCCCAGTGTTGTTTCCTCAGTTATCAATATTTTCTCTGCCCAAAGATATGTCCGTGCCAGTATATTTGGCAGACTACTGGCTTTACTTTAATGCTAGGTGTTGTTATGTGGATGGGTGGTCTCGTTTCTTGTTTTTGTTATGCCGCCGTTATCTGACCCTGCAACGTTGTGAAGGGGCCTTGTAGCAGATATACTCTGCTGTTAGTTTACCTCACCTCCCTTTACCCTCCTTGAGTGTTATGGGGTGGTTCATCTAGCAAAAACCTCATTCAGCCACTTCCTCTTCTGAAGGAGCTTGCAATTTATCCCTCTTGTTGATGCACATACACACACGTCTTAAATGGGTTGGTAGGTAATCATTATCTTGAAGTGGCAGGCGGTAATTGCTGTATTAAAATTCTATGTAGCTTATTTGCCATGCAGGACTGCAGCAGATTGTACGTACCTCGCCAACAAGTTGATTAGAGATGCCTTAGGCATCATCTTTTCCAATTTTTAAAAAATTAATCACGCATAGTTTTCATATTAACTTAGAATAGGGCAAGGGGTGAAAACAAGGCAGTTCTTGCAGCACGCTCGGCATGTTCTGTGTCTTTTTATGAGCCCAGTCTAACCTCTGCCTGCCTCTGATGACCCATACCTGAAAGAAGAAAAGGAGAAGTATTGTAGTGAATCCATCTTCTCCAGGCAGGGTTTCTATTCCTCATAGAAAAGAGGCAAATGAAAAAAAAAACAAAACATGGGGTGCTGGGCATTCATGCTGACCTTGCCAGCACAGGAATGGCTATAGGAACATACGTTAGCATATGTCACAATGTTAAGGTGGTGAAGGTTGAATACAGTGTCTAGCAGAGGTGCAGAGTATTTGCATAGTGCAAAAAATGACAAATGACATAACCTAAGCCTGCAAAAGTACTCAGCTGTTAATGAATCTGTTTCTACACCAGGGATTTTGCTATCTTTATTTACATTGACAAAGTGATTTATTCTCCTCTCCGCTGCCAATGGGTGTAGTTGTAATGGCAAACCTTGTTGTATAGACAGTGTCCTCTCAAAAGAATAGGAATTCCTCTCAAAAGTATGGGAATTACAGTCATCTAAAGAGCTGCTTTTGTGCATCTAACAATATCTGGGGGAAGAGACAGAGGCTAACACAGGCTTTCGTAGTCATCCATCATTACATAGTTGATTGCAACAATTTTAGTGAGGCAGTGATGATCTTGCTTAGCTTCCCGTGTTATAAGAAAGTCTTTGGTTCTGGTCCATCGTTACAGCTGGACTAGGAAACACGCTGTACCACGTGGCTTTATTTTTCATAGCATTGGGTCCAGCTAGGTTTCGAGAACTGACCGAATCTTGTTGATGTGTTTATACTACAGATGGGAGAGATGCCTGCCACATCAGTGAACCGGTGTGCGTGGACAGTGGCACCCAAGTAGGCACAGCAGCATGAATACCTGGGAGGAGAAGATGCCTGCGTTTGCCTGTGTACAGAGTGGTCTGAGGAATTTCTGTTGTGTAGGTTGGTTTACATTTGTAAATTAAAGACCAAATCCCTGCCTTAAAGGGTTTGCAGCCTAAATCCTACTGAAATACATGGGACTACTTAGCAGATTAAAGTTAAGCATGGGAGCCACTGGGTAGGCAGTGGGACTCGTGCTGTTAGCTGTGAATACAAGAAAGGGGAAGTGGCAGGTGATGAAAACAGAAGTCCTAGTATTCTTCAGTGTTCCACAGTCATTTGGAGGCTATAAATTATTTTCCTCATTTTTAAAAGCAGAGTGAAAACCTCCCTCCTGTTTGTTACTCATATGGGGGAATTTTTGAGAAAATTACCAAAACTTTATATTAGAAAACCTGACATGTACTCTAAAATAAGCCCATTTTGCTGTTTATACTTCACTAATCTGTAACGATTTTCTCAGCAAACAGTGATGCCACAAGCACAATTATGATGAAAGTTATGAAAAAAGCAATAGAAGCAAATTACATATTAATAATGGATATACTGAACCCAACAGACAAAGAAGGGTGGACTGCTATCTATTTAAAACAAAATAAATTGCTTGATAGTGATGTAAAAATAAAATGATCAGTACCATCAGCACCTCTGAAGTTACATGCTGAGATTAGTCAGCGAGTATTTCATTGGATGTGATTCTGGAATAAGCGTAGTTAAACCACACAGACTCGGACGTGCATTTCTTTCTGCACAGTAAGTGCAACAACTGCTTCCTTTTTTCTTTCATGCAGCTTGTGTAGTACAATAAATAAATTTATTGTGTTCCAGATTACTACTGCCAGCTGGTGGAGTTACTTTTGCGGTGGAGGTGGTTTATACTATAAGGTTCAGCATTTTCTTGATGGTTCATGACAAAGGTTGTCATGCAGCCAATGCACATTTCTTTGAACAAATGGATGCAAGAAGCTGCTTATGGACCTTCATCCCTGTCTCCTCCACGAAGCTGAATTTTTCTTCCTTTCAATTTGTTTTTTCTGTTTTTCACGTGTAACCTACGTACTGGCAGTAACAGTAGAGTTACCAATTTCACTGTACAAATGTTATTTGGTTCAAAATGAGGATCTCCCAAACTTGCTCTGATCCTTGAAATCTGTCTGAATGCTTTTAAAAAAAAAATTATTTATTTTTAATTTGCTAGTGGATATATATTGAAAAAATTCATGGCTGATAATCTGCTGAAGTGGTCCTTTTTATGCCTAGAAAACTCTACCTGAATAAGCAGGAGTTTAAGATAGCTGTGAGAACTGAATAACATTCAAATACTTAATGCCTTAAACACAGCAAAAAGGTATCTCTTGAAGGGTATTTTGTGCTCATTAAGGTCTGAAACATAGATAGACTCTCTGGTGTAAAGTAATTGAACGAAGAATATATGAATTATAAGAAATGAAACAACTACAGTGGAAAAAATCCTGCTTATTTTATTCTAACATCCAAACTACCCCATTTTTGGAGCAATATCTGAGAGCAAAGTTGGCCAAAATCAAGTTCACTTGCAAAAGAGCATGAGGAAGATCCTGCACTAAAGCATTAGTCTGTTGGTTTCTAAGTATGGGGAAATCAGTCTCTCATTGTACTAATGTATCACTTCTTCCTATCCACAGCTCAGATTGACTCAGCCAACTTTGTGCTTCAAACGAGTTTTACTAAAAAAGTGAAATACTACTTGTTTGAGGTTTTTCTGGCAGAATGAGTTTGAAATATTTAAGCACTACAAAGGTTTCTGACCTAAATGAATAATGTAAGAGACCCAGGGGTCTCCTTTACCTTTGGCTTTTTTTCCACCTGGAGAAAACTTAATGTAATAGTTACAATGTGCTATAATCTGTCTCTCAGAGGTCCCATTCAGAAATTTATCTTCCTCATCTTTGGCATTTAAATCTGACCGCTACTTCCTGAGGAATTTAAAAGGGAAATGTTGAGACGTTCATAGTTTAAGTGCATACAGATGTCAAATTGCTTTGTGAATGATATTCAACAATGTTAATGGAAAAAAATCCTATGATAGCAATTAGTGAAGATCAAGATTTGTTGGGTTTTTTTTCTTTTTTCATATGTTTCCTTAAAGTTGTTGAAAAATACATCATAGAAAACTTCTCTCTAAACTGAAAGCAAGGAATTTAAAGAGCACAGTGTGGTGGTTTTTTGTTTTGTTTTGTTGTTGTTGGTTTTTTTTTTTTTTAATATGAGTGGATGGTCTGAAACAAAAGATAACATTTCAAGCAAAAATATAGAAAACATCTTTTTTTTTTCCAGAGTTGAAGTATGTCTGAAAAGAGCTTATACAAATTCATGGTGGAGATGTGTTTCGGCAAATAAAATAGCGATAATTCAGAGGCAACTTTTGTGTCAAGAAATCTTGGAACTGCAGCTGTAGTCAACTCTTCGTGGCCTGCAGGCAGATGGTGTTTGTTGGCGAACCCAATTTGCCATGCCTTGAAGAACTGCTGTGGTGCTGGCATTGAGCTGGTATACAGCAGTTAATGAGGTAACCAGAAATGACTTCTTTGTTGTGAAAAGAACTGTTCCTAGAAGAGAAAGGTGAATAATACTGGCTCAGTATTAACCATAGATCTCTGGTCTCATTTTTTGCCACCAGAAAAAACCCTTTGTATTTTTTCTTTCCCTTAACTTTTAGTTGAGAGTGCACTGAGGGAATGCGTCAGGTTATTGTGGAAAGGCTTCAACATGAAGTATATAACTAATTGATTAAATTATTCAAACCTGGAAAAATGGTAAGAGCTGTTAGTTACAATGTTTGTTTCTCCACTTTTCTTGCCATATCAGCCAACCTACTGTGTGTGAATAGTAATTCTAGAACTGGGCCAAACTGTGATGTCAGTAATGTTTTGGAGATGTAGATGAAGGTGAAAGCTGGCCAGCTGATGCGATGAGGCTGCACAACATCCAAAAGCAGCGGTGCTGCGTTCTGCCTTGGTGGAGGTGTCACTCCGAAGGCTGTCTTTTAGTGTGATTCACCCAAAGCATTTCTATTTTATTTCTGTCTGCAATGGCTTTGGATGCTAACTCAAAGGTGTTTTTCTGACTGAACAGGTTTTGTTGATATACACACTGGGGGCAGGAGAGAATGCAGAGATAAGCATGCAACAACTGAATTGTGTAAATGAACAGTTGTGATCCTGAGTTGTTCCAGTGGTTCTGTGATTTAATACTCTCTGCTTCAAGTGAGATTTACTACACGGTCTGCATCCTCAGAGTCTGTAGCACAGAATTTCGTTGTGCTAGATTCATCTGTTAAATGACTTCCAGCTTCCTTTATGCGTTATTCCAAAAGGGGGAAAATATATAGAAAAGGAGAAAAAAAAAAAAAAAAAAAGGTTTTTTTGCAGGATAGAAAAAAAGGAGGATTAAAAAAATGGAAAGAAAGAAACTGGCATTTGCTAGTTGGCTGTTCATGTTAATCCTCTTTAACACACACGTGACTTCAGCTGGAAAACCTCTCACATTTTTCAATCTCTTGTGGAGCAGCAAGCTTAGTGACAGTCATATGAACCTATAAAAATCTCTAAGCAGTTTCTAGCCCTTCTCAGTGTCACTCTCTGACTCTGTAGGCTGGCAGACTGGCACTGCTCAGAGACATAGGACCAAATGATAAATACTAACCCTGCTTCTATATATTTCAAATAGTTTGTTGTACCATGACTAGTGGTTCAAAATGACACGTCAAAAATTGATGTGTGGATTTTAATGCCATTTTTTAAAAGGCACTTAAACAGAATTTTTAGTTTCAAAGTGGAATAAATGATTTGTAGCGTGTGCCATAAAAAACATACCCTGGAATTCCTTGATTTCAGTTTCAAGATATTTCAGAGGAGCTACTACAAGTCCTGAAGGGACAAAGCAGAGCATAATTATGAAGGCTTTCCCTCTTCAATGACCGTAAAGGTAAAAAAATAAAATAAAATAAAAAGATCTAGTACAATAGATCATTTTGTCTCTTGTGTTGTCAAAGTTGGAGTAGGTTCATACATTGTCATTTGCAGTACTTATCCAGATTAATTTAAGATGTCTCAAGGAGCTGGATTTTACTACCATATATGCCCAGAGCTACAGATACAGGTTTGTTTCAGTTGTTTTTTCTTTACTGGGAGATATCTTAAATGGATTATCAGGAAATATGGGCTGACTGAGAACACGTTCACAAATAATAATGGCTCATATGGCCTGACAGTATGAAGAAACCATATGACAACGGTATTAGACCTTAAAATAAAACTCTTACCTTTGACAATTCAGAAGAAAGTAAAAAAAAATCTAGAAAAAGAAAGAAAATGGTCAGGCTTGGGTTTTTTTCCCCACCATTAATTTTTCTGTATCATCTAAGCATAAGAACTGAAAAGAACAGCTGACTGCCTGAAATGCTACTGTCTGCTGAGCTTGAGCAGAGTTTATTTTTATCTCTTTGGTGGAATCATACTGTTTATTTTGCCTAAATTTTTAACACAGTGATACTGATGAACTTTGCTGATGATTCCTTTCATGTTGTAAGAAATGAGATATGTAACTGTCTGGAAACACCAAACAAGTCATTTAGCTCTTCACAGATCTCATCAATTATGAAAGCTTGGATTTTGCTGTGTATAAATATTTCCGTTAGATTGGTTGCCAATAAACATTGTAAACCTATAGAAACTGAATGAAAGGTGAAACATTGAGAATATATCTGAAAAGATCTATTTTGCATGGTGATTGTGGGATGAGATGTCATGAATACGTATGAGGATGTATTTTGTCATACCAAGGTATTATCCTTAAATCAAATTTTGATTAATTGATGCTGACAGACTCTTCTTCCTACTTGATTTTCAGGTCCTAGCTAATATTAATGAGTGCAATGGCAATTTTAATGCTGTGTTTTATAAATATAAGTGTGTCAGTTATGGTTTCGTGCACAGCTTCTTTGTTAACTCAAAAGGTCATCTGTAAAATTCACATGTGCATGAAAATTTAAAATAAATTTATTTTTTCCTTGTAAAATGATGCAGTGAGACTGATTAAAAAGCATCCTGGAAAGTAAGACATCATAAACAGAGGGAAAGCCCATTGGGAATGTGACCCTGAGAAGTCTGGGAGCCTGCTCCGCAAATCCTACTGCCACTAAAATTCTGATGGCAGGTAGTAAAACTCAGTGCAAGTGTTGAATTGTATTTGAAATGATTTTTTTTTAAATGAAGTAACAGTAAAGCAGTGTATGACTGCACTTAGATAAACCTTCCGCCAGGTGATATTTGAAAGATAAAACTTATAAAGGGACAATATATGAATGGAAGCAGCAAGGCAGGCTGGGGGAGTGGCCATCAATTTATGCACACAACTGCATTTTCAACATAATTAGCTGTCTAATTGAGCATTATAATTTAACTGACACATTTAAACATGTAATTTATTTGAATGCACACTGCTTGTAATCTGTTTATAATGTTTTGCTCTTCAGGATGGTGTCAGACTCTAGAAGATGAAAATATCCTTCTGATGAACAGAAGAAGAACCAAAAAGAATGTATTGAGGAGCCCTGAATGTAAATAAATTTCTGTAATTTCAGATCAGAAGAGTATGGAAGCAGAAAAGCCATGCAGATAAAGTCAAGTACTGAGCATAACTGTAAGCAACATCTTAATTTTAAATACCAGAGATGATGTACTGCTTCTTGTCATTGGGCTATTGTGCAAAGCTGAATAGTTTAGCTGGCAGCTAGGCAGGGAGGAGATTTTGGTAACCAGGGGGTTTAAACTGCGCATCTGTCTTGTCTGGAGGAAAGAAGTGTCCCTTTCTCAGCATGATAGATATTGCCAATAGGTCAATGTTTATGCAGGGGCAGATTCTGAACCTGAAGTTGATAGGCGACAGTATGAGGTAGTCACTGAAATGGAGGTTGGGTTTTTGGTTTTTGGTTTTTTTTTTTACTTCTGCACTGATCATGCTGGAGTGGTGCTGGTGCCTGCCTGCCATTTTGGCTTCTGTTTCTGTCTTGCAGTCCTGATAGCAACGCCTCAGGTATGGCTGGCCCTTTTCATAACTGAACAGGGACAAGGGGATATAATCCCTAGGCTCTGTTAAAATACACACAGAGTAGCCTGTCAACTGGTTGCAGAGAAAGGAGCCAAAAGTGCCTTCATTCATGCTTGCATACTCCCTGGTGTGCCGAAATGTTCACTCTCTGGGTGATAGCTATACACCTGGACATTTATTTTCAAGGAAAAACAAACCGATGCATACTTGGTTTTGTTCCCAGAATTTTTTTTTTTTTTTTTTTTTTTTTACTTTGAGGCTTTATTTGCTGAACAAAATAGTTGCAGGTTTCCTTTTAACCCAGTAAACTTTTGTACTGTTACACCTCATCATATATTTTGTGGTGCTGAGTTTTGAATCTGCTGCTTCGATTACAGAAACTGCCAGCAGACATATGAAAATCCAGAATATAGAGGCTGAAGCATTCCTGCTTTTTAGCTTTGGAATTACTTTTGCATACTCTGATGATTTTCCCTTATAAACTAAGTCAGCGATAGTTACAGTTATGGAATGCAAGAAAACTAATGCAAAATTTTACTGCCAAAATAGAGAAGAAAACAACTTTTTCAAACCAGAGGTTGGCACAATTCCTGGCTTTTCTCCCCACCTTTCCCTCTGTTCTCCACCCTCCCAAGTCAGTAATTATCAGAAGTGGAGAAGAGGAAGTAAATACAAGGCCATGCGAGAGGAAATAAAAAGGTATGGGTCCTTTACCCCGAGGAGCTGCAGCTTTCTTTCTGACAAGACATACTGTGATTTCATGTCACTTGAGTTTCTTATGCTCAGCGTAGCGTAAGAGGTGATGGAAGAAGTTCTGCCCCCAGTGTATGTGAGGTGAAGAGTTTTAGCTTCAATCTCTAGCCTAAGTGATTGAAAATTGCATTTATATTGTTTGTTTAAATCAAAAGAAAACGTACTGATTAAGTAGATGAAACATTGGACTGTTTGGAATGGGAAGATTACTTCATTTTCAGATTGAACAAGATGAATTCGCTTACTAGGAGATCCTGAAGCTTATAGAGGTGGATTTTGTATATCTGGATAGATAAGGCTGGGGTAGGACAAGCTCACAAGATAAAATTAAAACAGGGTATGTAAAAAGCTCTCCCGGATGTTGGAGAGACTCATCTGTCTCTGTGGCTCCACTGTGTTGGTGCATAGCTTCCCAAATACATGGTTGCATGTGCATGCCATGCAGAAGAGAAGAGGAAAGGGAACTCTTCCAGGAAAACTGGACTTTGTACCCTTCATGGGGAGATGCAGGGAGAGTTAGGAAGATGGGCAGTGGCTCAGAGCACCATTTCTCATTTCCAGTTCTCTGACAGAGTAATTGTCAGGAGGTTGAATTTCTACTTTGTCGCCCAGTGTGTTCAGAATAACTTTTGTCAGGAGAAGCAATATTAGAAATATAATGCGAAATACATTCTATAAAATAAAATTCTTTACTACTTTGACCTTTCAGTCCTTTGCACTGTGCTTCATGGTGATATCCTCTATGCTGTGAAGATTAGCAAGGCTGTCCATAGGAAGAGGAGAGCCCATCAAAAAACTCTGTACTCTGGCTACAGGATCCGTTGGCACTTCTTGGTATTTTGACTGTTAGTGCCTCTTCTGTTCTTCCTTGATAAAGGAGCAATGAAGCCTTTCCCATCTGGGAGGGGAGGGCCAGTGGAAGGGGAGAATCAGTGGAATTGCTACCAAATTACCTGTAATAGAGTAGTTCCCATTTTAATGATACTGTTCTTTCTTGCCGTGTTGTCTAGAGAAAACCAGAAATTCCTGTCTGAGTGGAATTGACTCTGCACTGAGGGGGAAGCAGATGTGGCAGCCCCCAGACTAGCTTAAGAAATGGCACCAGTGCTAAAAAGCAATCTGGTGACTGCAGCTTCCCCACTGAGGTTTCTGCTTGGTTGTGTGCTAGTGTGGACACAAAAGGCTGGCTGGGCCTAAGGGGCAGACAGGACAATGAAAAGCTCTGGATTAAACTGCTTTGCTTGGTGCAGGCTTACCTGAGCTGTCTGGGATAATGGTGCGTACTGGGATCAAAGAGTGAATTCCACATTATTCGTGGAGATTCACTGAGACTGGGACCTTCATTGCCCCCTGGAAAGGGACATGGAAAAATAAGAGGAAATTCTGAATGGCTCCTACTTTAGCTCAGAATTTAGAGAGTGTGGTTTAAGTGGGAGAAAAGGTGAAAAGTAAAGATGAAAAATGAAAATGAAGCAACAACTAATGGCAAGATGTCCCTCATGTACCAAACTCATAACTTTCGTGTCTGAGGCAGTGCCTTTAAATCTATGTTGTTTTCAGAAAACCAAATTGGGATATTTTCCCTAGTTTCTCTGAAAGCGTTTAATAAATTAAAGTTAATGAATTATCGATAAAAAAATATACCTAGATGATTAGCATGATCCTTCTGCTTAGACTATACTCCTGTCCAAATAAACACTTATTCCATTTTTTTTGTTGTTTAAATTAAGAATAAATAAAAGCCTGCATTATGTAACCAGAATAGAAATTAATACAGGAGCAGGTCAAATTTCCCCTGACTTAAATTTCTGTGGTACTTTGACCTATTCTTTGGTAAGTGTTCACATGATTTGCAGTGCAGCATCTTTCTGTACTCCCTCTTTGAGCCTTCTGTATGCAGGAGTACGTTTTACAGGGAGGTATTATGCTACTTGAAAATGACCATAGTTAACTTCATGTACTGTTTTTACTCAAGTACAACTTGTACTTTTACTCATAAAGCTGATGGGGTACCCTGTAATGGAGATATCTGTATACTCAGGTTTGTATACTTAAGGGGAAGGTCCCTTCTGTGTGTGACAGGTTATGCAGTGGGCAGGATTTGCTTTTGCTATAGAGGCTGACTATGTATATTTTTTACTCTAAATATTGGCTCCAAATTTCAGCAATGTGTGCGTGTGAGAGAGGAATAGGAGTCTTTCATCCCACTGAACTCCTCTCTGCCACCCTCCCTACAGTGAGGGGCGTGGACCTTCTGGAAAAGTGTGAGCAATACTGATTATAGTGATTTATTTTAAGGCAGAAGTCCTCAAAGCGTGCTCTTAGAGAGTCCTCTCAACTCTCCTCCTTGAAGTGCAAGCAACATACCAACAAAGAATAAAACACTGTAGTTAAGCATCCATTTTATTGTAAAAGAGCCTATGATAGAAGTGGAGGCATTTGGTAGAAGAGATTTCTCTCTTAATCTTTGGACTAGATTAAATGTGGGAGGGATGGAAAAAGGCTAGAGTTAGTGCATTATACACAGAGGGGGTTGAGCTGTTGGCTGTAAGCTTATATGTGAAGCATGAATTTGAAATGTACTTAGAATCCATGACACCACTTTCTGTTGTCCTGGAGACTTGACTTCTGAGGCTCTGCATAACCTGTACCTCCCTGCAAATGTGGCGAAGGGGAAGAGGGCAGATTTCTGACATGGTAGCTGTGTTGCACAAAATTTTAAAGTCTAGAGTAGACAGAGATACCCTCATCATGCCCATGCACTGCATGCATCTGCTGTACATTGGCTTCATAATCTTCTTACTAAATGTCACAAAACATGATAAAATTACTATGCTTGAATAGAGGGTGTCTCTGAAGAATATAATGTGAATGTGGGAAAGAGGAACTTTGCTTTCAAAGAAGAAACAGAGGCTGACCTCAGCACTAAGATGCTCTTCTCTATTGAAATGTGGGAATAATATATGGAGCTGCACTAGTACAAACTGCTGAAGTGCCTTGGCGGTACTCCAACGAGTGCCCTTTCTGGTGGAGTTTTTAGTACTTCAAGAAGACATAGTATGCGCATTTAGATGCCAATAAAATGATTCCCTGTAGGATCCATAGGCTGCATTTCAATGCTAAATTATGATGACAGTGTGAATGATTGACCACCACTCACCAGTGAAGCATTTCTGCACACACGTGCTTTTGCTTTTCTGCAGTTTAATCCCTTCTTGTGGTAAACTCTGTCACCGCTTCAACCCTTAATTGAGATGTTTCTGTCCATCTGTCTCAATGCACATGTTGTGCCACTGCTGCTGAAGGCTAAAGAAGCCCTAACCACCTGGCAGTTTATTGACTGGAGTCTGACCTTATTGTGTTCACGACCTGCAAGAGGCCACAGCCAAGACTTGTTTGGTCTCCAGACAAAAAGCTACATTAAATGAACCAAAAGAGAAATCCATAGATGCGACTATTGCTGCATCTGGCAATTGAGAGAGGAATGAGAAGGGAACTAGAAATCCCATTACAATTATTCTTGGGTAAGAGTGTAGTTTTCTGTTTCAGAAAAATCAAATAACTTTGAATGTATGCTCCATCTAGTCTAAGCTGTATGCAACAGGAGGGGAATGAGCTTGCTAAACCTAACAGGAAAGAAAGGTGACCTTCTGTTAAGGGTGAGAATAAGGAACTGGAGTTCAGATTAAGACAAGTGATCTGAAAGATTTCCCCATAGGGTGGTCAATAAATTAAAACTTAAGCAAAGTTCTTGAAATTCCCTTTCCCAAGATTTTGGATAGATTATTTTGGTAACAATTCAGTGGCTGAATCTGTCTGTCACACCTGTGAATTGGGATAAGTATCCTTAACCCTTTTAAAAAAAGAAAGATTTGATTCATAGTGGAAAAACATGATTCACATGAAGTACAGCGCCTAGCCAAATAGAGGAGTAAGGCAAATGCCCCAGGAACCTGTTTCTCGTATACATGATACTGTATAAACTGTATGAAAAATACAATAAAAGTAAACAGGGAGTAATTCAATAGCCAAGCCTAAATTTGATAATCTAGGCAGCTGTTATACGTTTTTTTCACACTATAAGCTTTTTATCTAGTGTGAAGAATTATCAGGAAAACAGAGAAATGAGCTAGGAAAGAAAATGTTCTTAGTGCTAATTCTGTCTCGATCTTGATTTTTTTTAAATTTTTTTTTTTAAGAAATCCTAATTTTTTTCAAAAGTGCTGATTAATTCTGTTCACATGCCCAGCCTAGCCTGAGACAGCTCAAGGAAAATCCTGACTCCCTGAAGCCGACAGCAATCTTGCCGTTGTGCCAGGTATCTGGCACATGCGGTTTTGACAGAAATTTACCCTGAGGTCTTGATTTCTTGAAAGCCATGGGGTATTTCAATGTTTGCATCCAAAAGCTGAAGAACAGTGACATAGTAACTCTGCAAATTGTTGTCATTCTGCTGATGAGAAATGCAAACACAGAAAACTCAAGAATAATATTTATGCGCAGCATTGCTTAGGTTATAATTGCATATATCCTGAATATGAAAAATGAGATGGTATAAAACACATACACAGGGCTTCAGTAAGAATAGGCTTGCTTTCGTGTGGAGCTTTCTTACTTGGTACCAGGCACTAATGATTCTTGTCCACTTAAAAAAAAAAAAAATCATTAAAATGTCAAACTGTTCAGCTGAAATCATTATGCCTTTTGAAATAAAGCTTTAATAGTGAGAAAAATAGGAGGGATTTCTGAAATCTTTTTTTTTTTTTCTTTTTTCTTTTCCAGCTGAAAATTGACTGGCAGCTATCAGCAAATTGGAGACAGGGAAACTTTCTGAAGTATTTGCCTTCTAAACTGTTATCGTTGTCTGCAGTCTTCTTGGAACCAGATTTCTATTTGCTGACTGCATAGCATTTTGTTGGAAGCTTTTTACTGAAAATACAAGAAAAAACATTTGAATTGCTTTTGGATTTCTTATAGGATTTTGTCTTATTTTTAAAGCCTCTGAGCTGGATGGGTATTTCATTCCTTCTCATTTTTTGTTTTTCTTCTAAATATCTTCTTTGTTGTCCTGCACCAAGTGGAATGTAAAATAATTAAGCAAGTAATTTGTGAGTCTCTGACTACAAAATAACACTCCCCCCGACATTCTCAGTAATTCCATTTTTAACTAAAGTTTTGACCTGTAGTAGAGGCAATAACAAATTGTTTTAGTCTTCTTGTAGTTCTAGGTTTGCATTATAACTTAAAAACCTGTCCCATTCTACTGAGATTTTTGTATACTTCATGATGATACTATTCTCACTTAAATCCCAGTGACACCTTAGTTCTTAAATTGCTTACAGTTTATTGTTCCCACGCCTGCTAATTAATCTATTTCTCAACACTACAAAAGGAGCAGAAAATCCCCAGTTGAAAATTATCAATGCTATATTATCTACATGAAACAAATACTTTTAGGTATTTTGCCCTCCTTTGACATTTGAAACCAGACTACCGCCTTCCTACAGGGCTGCTTTCCGAGGCTCACAAACAGCTCGGCATTATACAGAGAAGACTCAGCTCGGTTTTCTAAACAACTTTTTCATGCCATGCCACCCACACAAAAGAGTTTGGGGCTTTCCTCGCCTCTTCAGTCTTGATATACTTCCTTTTTTATTCCCGTATCTCCAGTCAGTGTGGCAATCCGTGGCCTGGAGGCTTGGCTTGTGACTCTTTGGATTTGCTCGATGCAATAAGCTGATATACAAATGCCTGGAAGGATTGTCAAGGTATGCTTGCTACACCTAGAAATTAAGGAGTTTTTGTGGGCTTGAGAAGTGGAAACTCAAGTCCAGGCTTGAATTTTAGGTCCTTCACTTTGCTGTGGGTGTGTTGTAGCATTCCCATAAAGGGCAATGCTGTGTGTGTGTGTGTTTTGTAGCATTCCCCAGGGGAAATATCAAAGCTGTAGCTTCTTTGGAATCAGACATACAGCTGTGTCCAGGTATTTGGCACACAATCTACTAGTGTGAAAAACGGGGTACCCCTGTATCAGGCGTGTTCAGTCTGTGAAACACTGTAGTGTCACTATTCCCTGTGATGCTCGAGTATTTCCTTTGCTGGTGTAGTGCGGTGCAGCTGAGGGAAATGTTGTGTTATACACATCATGAACGGTCCCAGCAGCAGAGCTGGTGCTGGTCACCAGAGCCCACCGATGGCCACAGGCAACCAGCACGGGGACCCGACTCCTTCGGTTAGTGGCTTAGCTCTTTGCAGGGTGTAGGCATAGGAAGACTCGTGGGCTTGGCCAGTAAGGATTTCTGTCTGAAACAGACAGTGGATAGGTAGTTGAGGGCTGATGGTGAGATTCAAAAGGAAACCATTTCACAGCGATGATCTTGGTTGTGCTTTAAAATGTTTGTTCAGGAGAAATTGTGTATGAATTGGGAAAAAAAAAAACCAAACCAGCCAGAGAGAAACAATAAAAGGCTGTGCACAATGCCAGCTGCCATTAGAGGTTGAAGGTTTATTTTTCAAAGCATTGTTTTTAGAAACATTCCTTCAAATAATTTCATCGGTCTAAAGAAAATTGCACCTTACACCTTTTTGTTCTGTTTTCAGAGTGGATTTTTATGGAAGAACAGGGCTGTTCTGAGTGTTGGACAGGTTAAGCCCTGCGCTTTCAGAAGAGCTCTCTGAAAAGACAGTGAGCATTGTGTGTTGCGGTTGCATAGTGATACCATGTTCCTTGCTCTGTGATGAATAATTCAAATGAAAGTGGCTGGTGGGCTACAAATAATTGGAACAGATTTTGTGAGTATACCATGTAATGAGAGGCAGCAGTCAGTAATGGGCCTTTTCAAGCTCTGTCCCCTCCTCAGGACTGGGCTCAGGTGATGGAGAATTCTCATGAAATTTCCAGAATATAAGAAATAATCTCCCAACACCAAATAAGTATTCCCTGTCCTGATAATCGGTGAACTGATAATCGGTGAACTGATAATTGGAAGTAAGGCTTGAACTCAAAGGAGGAAAAGGTGCTCCTATTTTTTTGTTTATTTTTAGTGGCTAGCATTAGAGAAGCAATGTACACAACCATACTCACTGTGAAGGCTACAAATAGTGTGATCGCTAGCAAGCTGCCAGTATTTAGGAAAAAGAGTTTTCTGCATCCAGCTTTCCTTAGTTCCTACCTTAGAAATATCACTGGGAATTTCACATGGTCCTAAGCTTTGCATGCGTGTTATCCCTATACCACAGAAGAAGTAAGCACCCTTTTCCCTGCGTGGGAGAGCATTAATAGCTATGTCCAACGGGCAAACATGCATTCTTCTGGCTAGTGGTCAAATGAAATTTGAAAGGCATTATACCGTCCACTGTTTTTACTGAATAACTGATGCAGACAGCTGGATTGCTGGGAGCTGCCTCAGGATTGTCTGGGAGGGTACTGAGCTTTTGGTTTGATCTTGGAACCATCTTCCTGTGTAAATAAAGGGTAAGCATTAGTTAAGAATGATTACCTTAAAATATTAGATGTTTTAAGATGTCATGTGTTTCTTCATTAAACAGCCTTTGAAAATTAAAATAAAGGTCATCAGCCCAACCCAGTTCTGTGGTTAATGCTTTTTCCTGGTTTGATTTGATCTAGTTACTTACTCCAGGCATTTACAATCCTGTTGCGGGGCAGCCTGTGAAAAGTATATCGGGGAAAAAAATTCTGCATAGCACACCTCCTACTCGTGGCACTCGTAACTAGCGCCGTGAAAATTGTCTTGTTTTGGACTGTGCGGTGACCAGAGGAGGTCCTGCCCGCAGTCGGTCTGTGCAGTCACCTCTGGCACACGCCGGAGGGGCAATTGCTTCCCCGACAGGTCGGGCAGACGGTGCAGTGACAACGGGAGCGTAAGCTGTACAGAGAAGCGAGAGATCAGCTGCTGTGCACATCAGCAGGTTGGAGGGAGAAGTAGGATGTGTTCGGAAAATAGGCAAGCGCTATCAGTATGTAGTCAAAAGCTACAATCACTTTGTTTTTTACCATTTAAAGCAGATAAGCTTTTTTTATGCCTTCATTTATCTCAGTGCACATTATTACGGGTGAGTTATAACTGAAAATATGATGCTTTAAAAACACTGAAGTTTTACAGCTGCAGTGTGTTGACACTCCAGGATCTCCTCTTTCTCACATAAATTTGAAAGCACAGTAGTGCTCTGAGCTCAGCGCCTGCTTTTCAAAGGATAAAAGGTTTTAACTTCTATCTCCCCCCCCCCTCCTCAATCCTAAGTCCTAATTAAGCAGTAACTGTAAGAGCAGTAACTGCAGTAATCATTTCTCTTTGCACTGATCTAATCTGAAGCCATGAGCAGCTGCAATAGTTATGCTACGAAGGATTTTTCCCCTTTGGCATATATTGCACAGGCTGTCCCTCGATTAGGTTACAAGTGCTTGAAGGCTATTGATTTTTGCTCTGTTTTATGAGAATGCTCCTCTTTTTAACAGTTTAATTTCTCAGGTTTGAATTTGAATGATCTGGTCGTAAACCAAAAGTATTTATGCATCTGATTACCTGTTTATCTGGTCAGGGAAGCTCTACAGCAACACAAAACCCCCTTTCTGATTCCTGAGCAGCTGGAGATCCCACGCTCTGGGGTGTTCTCCTCCTCCAGCCAGATCACACACGCGAGGTGGCTGTAAACGGTAATAGTATTTCTTAAGGGGAAGCGTCGTTGCGGCGTTGCTTACCGACGTCCTAGAAACACGCTGCGTGTATGAAAATGACTGTACTGTGGAAATAACCCTGGGTTTTCGTTAGGCTGATTTGGGTGTGTTGCTAGGCAACTCGGGGTAACAAGGGCTTGTATGTATTCTTTAGGTGGGTGCAGGTCCCTGTAGAGATTTCCGGGTAAGTAACATAGATGTGAGAGAGGCTGATCAACTGCGACACAAGAAGTTAAGCCCCGCAAACTTAACTTTTGTTAAGAGGAGTTTTTCAAGAAAGAAATTGGATTAGACCCAGGGATGACGTATCCTGTTTGATTTCTTTTCCCCTTGCACTCCGACGAGCTTTGTGTTTAGGCAGGCTTTTGTTTCTGGCTCCGAGTTGCTTGAAAAAAATTTGGGAGTGTGTCTCGGGGTGTCGAGGGTGATGTGCTTAGCTTGATTGGCTCAGTTTTGCTTGCGAGTGCTTTGTTCTTCCCACCACCCTCAGGTCAGTTGTGCAACATGCCCCTACTGTTTAAAAAAAAAAAAAAAAAAAAAGAAAAAAAAAAAAAGAGAAATGCTGAGTAATGCCAGAGGTTTCTCAAATGGCTGATGCAAACCTGGAGAATTTGCATCATCATTCAGCTGGAGTAACTTGGTATGACAAGAGCTTAAATACAAGTCCACGCGGAAGCTGAGCTGGTTTCCAATGATAGGGCAGTACCAGCTCGCAGTGTGAAAGCGCAGGTGTTCCCGAGCAGTGCTCCGATCGCAGTAAAGGCTCAAATACACTTTAGGAGCTTGCTACCTGTGCGTAGGAGCAGCTGGAAAGATAAGAGAGGGCAGAGGAAGAGACTAAGTAGTTGACTACGCAGAGAAGAAAAAAAAAAAACCCCTTGAGTTTCTGCTGCAAACTTTTTTTGCCTGTGCTTGCTGTCGGTGTGCTGGTGGCACTGTAGCATGTTTAGGAAAGCTGCTGTAACCACGGTCTCTAATGGAAGCTATTTGCAGGGGCAAGCTAATGGCAGGTTGCCCTCTATGGACAGCGGACAGCCAGCCCAGGAGGGAAAAGTTGTGCTGAAGAAGAAAGTGACGCTCTTGAGGGGCATATCTATCATAATTGGCACTATCATCGGAGCTGGCATCTTCATCTCTCCCAAAGGCATCTTGAAGAACACGGGCAGTGTGGGCATGTCCTTGACTGTCTGGACAGCGTGCGGGATCCTCTCGCTCTTTGGTAAGCTCCTTAAAATTTTCCAATTGGTCCAGAGGGGCAGCCGGTGGATTATTGCTATTATTTTTCTGATTTTGTCATTGGATAGCAAGGCACAGTGTGGAGCTTGAGGACCAATAGGGCTCCAGAAGGTTTTTTGCTGCGTGATAGGTTGCGTGGAGGGCGCAGAGGTATGCAGCCCCTGTTCCTCCGGCGCTGGGTCAGTAAAGATTGGAAGCTTAAATTATTGTTTCTTATGGGTCCCTAAAGGAACAGGAAATGTAAATGTCCATTTTATGCCATACAATGTGCTGTATGTGTAATGTTTTTCTTCTGGCTGTAAGAGCTAGTTTATGGTTTCCTTGTAAGGCCCCCAGCAGCTGGGGATGCGGGTCACTCCACTCAAACACCGGCGAAATGTTTAGACAGCTCGACTTAGTTCCCTAGAGGCTAGAGCAAGGTCTGAGAGGAATAATTCTCGCTGGGCATAAGCTGTATTGGCATGAAAGGGAGCAAAATAATAACATTAATAACCCCTCTCCCCAGTCTTGTATTACTGCTCTTTACTTCGCTCCTCGCTCGTGATGTTGCTTTGAAAGATTGTGCTGCAAAAAACCAGTGTGATGGAAACAAATTTGTAATACGTGTTTCATTGCTTGCCTGCCTATTGTGACGGTTTTTACCAATTTTATGTATTTTTGAAGAGTAGTAAATTCTGAAGAAAGCCAGTTTATTTGTTCTGTACACAAAGCCCCCATTCAGAGTAGAAAACCCCACCCTGGCCTCTGCAGGACAGAGGGTCCATTGACCTACTTAATGAGTTAATCTCAAAGAAGCCGAAGGACTAACATGAATATTGGCTTTATTTAAAACAGAAACGACTTGTTTTCTGGCAGGAGGTAAAGAGGACAAACACGCACTAGCGCGTGTCTGCTTAATAGGTGGAACATGCAAATGCCACCCTGTGTAAATTGGCTCTGAGCTTAAAAGAAACATGAACTGTTTACAGGCTGAGCCCACCCAAGCCAAACAGACAGTGCAAGTAAGTTAGGACCCGTTCCGGTCAAATGTTAAATGTATTGGTACAATGTGCAGCATAATCTGTTGTACAAATGTGGAAGTTCTGCCTGTAACCGAAATTCCACTACAGAGAAAGATCTCAGATACAATTTGTAACCCTGTCAGAAGACCTTGGTCTTTAGAGTTAGTCAAAACAGAATTTGCTTAAGCATTGCGTTTTGGGCTTTAACATTAATAGTAGTATTTTTCTGGCTGTGAAGTAAAGTCTGTAAAAAAAGAAAAATAATCTCTTTTATCAGAAGGATTTTCTAGATAGTTTTCCAGACTCAAGATACGAAAAACCATGTAATTTGGCCCAGCAAAAGATACTATCTCTTTCTCTGAATGTATCTGTTACACTTATTTTTTCATATTTTCTTACACCGTAAGTGTTTTTAATTCCCTGTGTGACTTAATTATAGTAAGATCACATGCAAAGATCACTTAAGGTCTTGCTGAGGCTATGAGTATAACATGTATCGAAACACAATGTCATTTCGTCCTGAACAGAAGAGGCTGGCGAGAGAAAACCCATCAATAGCTTTTTTTTAATGTGGCTGTAAAAATTCCTTTAAGTACTTTTTCAGGTAAGCTGAAGAACAGCAGATAAAAGCTGCCACATTTTTGCAAAGCCCCAAACAAAGCAAATGAACAAGGGTGGAATTTGTCATAATGTGGTACAGCTTTAATGGGCATGTACACGTTATGTGGGGTTTTGACAACTGTAGTTTTCATCTTAAAGTGCTGCAGCACAAAAGCTCGCAGGGAACAGAGCCGAAATGAGTTCATGTATGTTGCTGATCTTAACTCTATGTGATGCAGTGTTTACAAACTTTATTACTGTTTTCATCTGGCTTCTCAGACTCTTCTAAAAGGGCTGCCTACATTTATCGGACGTGGTACGCTTCTCTACTGCTGTGGTCTACCCGCGGAGCTGAGAATCCACCGTCTTTGTGACGGGGTGATGGCTCATTAAGCAACAGTAGCAGATGGTGCATGGGTGAAGAAGGCTTCATGCAGGTCCTCATGGTTGCAGCATGCTGTTGCCTGCTCCGTAATGGCAGAGGCTGCCCGTTGTGCCGGCAGCAGTCTCGGGGAGCTCTCTGAGAGCTGCTGCTTGCTGGGAATGCCGCTAGCGCTTGCTCCAAAGGGGCCTGAACCACTCCTGCATGAGCTAATGCAGCAGTGTGATGATGTTTTGGGTTTTATTTTAGTCAGTGTAAATTCATCCAAAGGATGAAACGAGCCCCCTGCTATGAAAACGTGAAGTGGTCTGTATCTAGGGCAACACAGAAGTGAAGTGAGCTTTCATTGCATTAGTAGTATACAACAACACTGCACCAGTGTTGAAAAGCCAGGGCTAAGCCATCCCCCGAATTGTGTATATAAGACATTGGGAGTACTATTTAGGAAAATTCTTAATCTGCAACACCTGCTTCCAAATTTTGGGCAGTTGATTGCTTTGCCCGTGGCTGAGGAGAGGTAATACAGTTTTCAGGCTTTTCTTCAGAGACTGAGCCAGGCATCTCTGAGGCTGAAAGGAGCTGATCATCATTTGGTAACAAGCAAATGTGCCACAAGACTTTCACTTAGCGGTGCAGTCAGGCTGGCTGAGAAGCCAGGGTAGCCAGCATGACACAGTGTTTTGTTGTCCCTTACCACGAGATACAGAAGAGTAATGAAACATGTTGATAGCAAATAGTTTGTTCAGTGGCTTTACATGTAAACGTAACTGAATACGTGTATGGTTTTGTTAACAGCAAGTCTAGCTGAATGAATTAAAACTTACAAAGTTGCTTGAAAAAAAGGATTAAAATACATCAAAAGTAGTTGTGATACCACAGCAACTCCATTGTTTAGTTTATAAATGTTTTGAAAGATATTTCTGGATATCTCTCGTGATGCCATGGTTTAACTTCCGCAGGTGCCCTCTGCTATGCTGAACTAGGAACATGCATTAAGAAATCTGGTGGTCACTACATCTACATCCTGGAGGCCTTTGGCCCATTACCCGCTTTTGTGAGAGTCTGGGTTGAATTACTCATCATTCGGTAAGTGTGTTGTGGCTTTTTTGTGTTTCTTTTCTGATGCCAATACACTTTTCAGTCTTAAAGAAAAATCTCCAATACATGATGGGCAAAACAAATCAAATATAACTTGATCAATGAGCTGTGTTTTTTTAGTATGGTTGCTTCAGAGAATTTAACAGTGCTGTTTTGCTTGTTAGCATTGAAACATTCAAGAAGACATATGTGCACGTGTCGGGGGGGAAAACTTATTCTAAGGAAACTGCCACACAAATTCAGCTACTAGCTTTAATTTTGCTAAGCTTACTGTCTCCTTTAATGTCACTAATAACGCTAATACCCATGCCTATATATAGTATAGTGGAAGAGGAAAGTCACCTTTACATTTTCTCAGTCTTGGCACTAGCTTTTGGAGTGGTCGCTGTTGTCTGTGGATACAGGAATAACTCCTGGTGAAGCTATAGCCTGGTAGTTTTCAGATTTGGGGGCATCATGTGTTCTTTACATGTCAGTTCGGGTCCCCATTTTTTTTGTTTTTGTGGGGTGTTGGAGAATGTAACTCTTGATTGCTATGAAAAGCACTAACTGGCCAAATAAAGGAACATTAAGTCCTTATATATCTAAAATGTCCAAAGTATTGTTTTGGTTTGTAAGCCTGTGACTCATGTAGCCCTTGACATTGTATAGGTGAATTACAATATGAAGATGCTGAATTATCGAATCATATCAAATAAATTTTCATGATGTAAATGGATCTTTGTATCAAACTCAAATATGGCCCTTTGAATTTTTTATATATATATATATATATTTTTTTTTTTTACAGTATTGCTGAGGCTGGAGAGCTTGTTACACGTAGAACAGGGCAACTCACTTATGCAAAATGACTTCGGAAATGCTCCATTCCTGCCTCAGGCTAGTTAGCACTCCTTTCCCCTCTCTTCTGCAATCAGCAAATTAGTCACAAAAGCGCAAGCCTCGTTTCAAATCACAACTATGTTTACATAATATTGACAAGTTCTAGCATAGACTGTTGAGTTTAAAAGTACTGACAGCGCTGAGTCATTATGAATCCATAAATTCTTATCTTGTTTCCGGAGGAATTCATTATGTATGTCAGATGGTCCCTCACATCCTCCCCACCCATACATAACCTTTGAATTAACTGCATAATTTCCATCAAATGTGATGAAAGAGGAGATGTCTTAACTGTATTAACTTTTTGCCAAAAAGGAAAACCAGACAGAGGAAACAGACCTATATTTTCACTGTGAGCAGCACGGTGCTGTGAAGGTAGCTATGTCATTGCACATCACAGAATCAACAAAAGAGAGTAGTGTTAGAAATCCTGCTCTTAACCTGCACCTTACTAGGCAGGAGAAACTTATTAACCTAGACACAAATACCCACAAGAAACCAGGCTTCACAAATTCCTCTCCTTGCAAAATTATTATTTTTTTTTACATATGACAGTGTCCCAGGAGCATCGCGAAAACACTCTTAGTCATTGTGATCTGCCCCACACCCAGAAAATAATCATCTTGCATGGGAAGGAACATCAGTGGATTCTTTAATCATCAAATCTGAGAGGCAGCAAGGGAGGTGTACTTGTTATAACTTGTGATGATCAGAGCAGTGCTGCCGAAACCCTGTGTAGAGTTTTATATCTGACTCCTGCATCGGTAAACTAATTGGCTGCTGCTATCAAAGAAGTTGAGACCTAATATGTATCTAGGTTTTTTTCAGTAGATGAAGTTGCACACACGCTTCTTGGCTAAGCCATTTTTAATTCTGAAAGACTGCAGGATTATCACACCCATGGGCTGGTGGAGCAGCCACAACCAAAATAAACATTTCCTGCTCTTGTATGTCTTTTCAGCCACTATTTTACTGTCTAGGACACACTTAAACTCTGCTCACATACTGATTAAATTGTGCCAGCATCCCTTGCTGTTTAGATGTGCCTTACACTGTGCTGCTCCTCGTCCAGTACAAGCAGGAACTTTTTTCTCCCCAAAAGTCAAGTTGGAGGTATATTACATACTTTAAAAAAACAAACAAAGAACTAGTTTTCGAACAAGTGAAGATGACTGCAGCGCTTCACTATGGTGGTTGCTAAACACAGGTTGGGTGAGAGTGTGATGCCAAGTGACTCACTCACCTGTGGTATATGCTGGGGCATTCTGTCTGCTCCTTTCCCGGTGGCTTTTTGTGCTCCTTGTCCTTCAATGAAAGCTGCTAATGTGCTTTCTGTCTGCTCCTGAACACGCAGTTTAAGGAGCTGCCAGCCTGTCTTTAGGATTGCAGTCAAAAGGATAAACGCCCCATTCCTTCAACTTCCACCTCCATAGATTGACTACACTGCCAGCAACATCTCCCCCCCAACATGGGAATATGAGAGAGACGGCTATTTATTAGAGGTATAATTTATGAGCTGTGTTTTAAAAACCACTATGTTTTTAAAAACATAGAGGCAGCGACTGCCTCTTTAAAAAGGCTTCTCTTAAAATGAGAGGGAAAAATCCAAATTCTGGAAAAAGGAGCTGGGACTGAGGAAAAAGGTCTGGGAAAGCTCCAAAGATCTGATCTTTGATCTGATCTAGGACACTTCAAACTACTTTTGGCAGGCTGCCGTACTTAAAATTGGAAGCCCGGTGATCTTCTTGAAATGTAAATTAGAAATATTGCACCGAGGTAAAGTCAGTAAATGTCTGTGTAAATCCAGCACAGGGGTCATTTGGTCCCTGAGCAAAGGCAAAAGTTGCAAAGCCAATTGTTGGCCAGCGAGAGGAACAGTCCTTGTGCACGGGGGATGCACTGGCAGCAGCCCTCATTTGTCCATGCAGAAACTTTCCGAGGAAGATACTTCTGTTCTTTGCTGCTCTGCAGTTTGGACCAACGCAATGTGTGACATTTTGGTTGAGTCATAACGCTAAGAAAGTGGGGTTTGTTTCAAGGGCGAAACTCTTGTGTGGAAAATTCTTTTATCGTTCAATGGAGAATCGTAACTTCTCTGCAGAATTTTTACGCTGTTCCATAGCATTTTTAGCAACTATATTTTTATTAAAATTCTGTAAGCTGAGGCATTATTTTATTAAATGCTGTAGATTTTTTTACAAGAAATTTGCATGGACTCTTGTTTAACTCAAAAATTCTTTGAGGCAGTCATATGCCCTTTTGTCCTTACTGTGTGTGAGAGTGAGAGGAAGCACAGATGCCACCAGCTCTCCTAAGAAGGGTGAAAGTGTCCTCCCAAACAAAACGTGAACAGACCACTGGAACTGTAATATGCAGACAGTGTCTGATCCGAGGCACAGGGTAATTTGCTGTTAATATGTGTCAGTGCTAAGGCTTCTGGCAAACATTTAGCTTGTCTCAAAGAGAAAGGCTGTATGAATATTATGAGTATTTCAAATTGGTAAATTCCACAGCTGTGTGCCTTTCTTCACATTTCTCTGTTTCATGGGAGATGCTTTCTGTACTGTGAGGATTTTTGCTCTCACTTGCAGTGTTAGGAAGTTGTTAGTCACTAAAAGGAACAAATTCTGTATGCATTTTAGGAAATCCCATTTTCATTCATTTTTTGCATTGTCTCAGGTTTTAATAACAGACTTGAGTAGGTTTTGGATACTTATTTCAGTAAAGCAGAATTCTCAGCTTGCTTGAAATTAATTTGCTTGTGTCTCTCAGGGGTGAGATATACCTGGCCACTAAAATTAAGTCCTCAGTGACTCAGGGTTTTGCCCATGTAATCTAATTCTGGCCATGTTCACTTCAAGCAAGTGAATGAAGATTTCTATTGATGTCTTTCCTTTCTGTTTATGGCTGCTTCACAACATGGAAGTTGTAAGAGCGATCCTGGTAGGAAGTGTTGCTCTCAAGATCAGAACTGCTGAGCAAAGCTAAACAGCTTGTGGTTTCCTGCTACAATCAGAAATCATGGTACATGGCAGCATAGTTACAAGCAGGCTCCAAAATTAAGTACGGTTCACAGTTCTGTGATAGTAAAGTTACAGCACGATCTCATAAGAATATTATCTATGTCCTACTGCAGATTAATTTTGTGATTTTTTTTGTTGTTTTTGTTTTTGTTTTTACTCTAGCCCTGCTGCCACAGCAGTGATATCATTGGCATTTGGACGTTACATTTTGGAACCTTTCTTTATGCAGTGTGAAATCCCAGAACTTGCGATTAAACTTATTACAGCTGTTGGCATCAGTAAGTATCCAATTTTAGGTTTCAGGGAGGGGTAAAGATGATGTAAATTGAAAAAAAAAAAATAATCACACACTGAACAGGTAGTCGTTTGACGTGACTCATTACAAAATGACTGTGCATCCAATGCCAAGGGCATCGGCGTGACTTTTTGCCTGGGTATGTGTGTTTGTGAACATACGCAGTAGTAAAAAGAATAGTAGACTTTATTAATGGCAGGGAAAATCTATTGCCAAGGCTGATTCTGTTGCCACTTGAATTAATGGCAGAACTCTCATTACTTTTGTGGAAGCAATTTCAGTCCCCAAGAGATGGTGAGCCAGTGCCAGAGATATGGAAGAATGATTACCTGATTTTAAGTGCTTTGCTCTACCTCTGTTTTAGGAGGCAATTGAGTGCCAAGTATGATGCCATGAAGAAATGTAGTTCTCTGGAGTGGAGCACAGGCAACATGAGATCATCTTCCCTAGTCCCACACTGTCCTTCATAGCAATAAAACTTATTGAGGTACTTGTGGTTCAGGAAGCAGGAACCCAACTGATGACTTTGGGAGCAGGGTGTACAGCTTGGTGAAAACACACGTCTGTTACCGGCAGCTTGTCCTACCCTTGCTAACTTTGCCATTAGTGTAAAAGGGACCATTTAGGGTTACAGAGAACCAATAATTGCCAGTGGAAGGAGGGAGGCTACCCTGAAACCAGGAGCTTTACAGTGTACCTGGGCTGGTGTGGGAGGCTGCATGAAAGGAGAAGGCAGGAATCGTGATGTGAGTGGGACCCTGGAGCCGTGTGCCTGTAGTGCTGGAGGCTCGTTTCCAGTTCTGTCTGGTCACTGGCGATGGTGCGCCTTGCACACGTGCGCACGCATTCGCATTCAGCTGTGCTGGGAGGAGAGTGCAGAGTAGACCTGAGTAATTAGTAACAGATTGTTCCTTTCAATCTGGTCAGCGTGTGCACGTATCAGAAACAAAAGGACAGGAAAAAGGAATTAAGACATGCAAAATGATCAAAGGCACACTGGAGACCTCTTCAGTTTTGCACAATAATAGGTTCAGATGACTTTTTCTTTCTTTGGGGTACGGAGTTCAACTGACATTGAAATTTCCAGTCTCCAGGTTACTGTGGCTAGTTGCCTTCTGCCAGGAGTGTTAAAAAAAATCAGTATGTGACCGCATTTCTTTCTAACTTAATTATGCACAAACTATAGGTTTCATAGGAATAATTGAATTAAGGGCTTGAATTTTTGAGGTCAATGACTTTTTATAGCTACATCTGTCTGAAATATTTCAGTGCAAGATAAGGGTGAAACAGATGTTCAGTAACTTCAAGGTCACTGAGACAGAAGGAATGTTAAGTGAGGACTCCATCAAAGCATTTTGTTAAGTGCATGTGATTCAAGCACAATAAGTGAACAATTTGAAATGGGTTTTTATTGCTTTTAATTTAATTGAAAATCTGTGTGATAAGCCAGGGCTTCGCAAAGTAATTAAACAAAGAAGTAGCATTGCGGGGGCGGGGGGTGGAGTTACGCTGAAATAATTACAGCCTAAAGGGAGAGAGGAGTTCACAGCAGCTCCTATGGTGAGGGCGGGTCTGTACAGCGCAGGTAGGATGAGCTGTCATTTCACCGAAAGAAGGGATTCTCGTAGGAAGTTTGTCATGGTGAATGGGACAATGCTGAGGAAAACAGTGATGTGTCAGACTGAGTCTTTATTCTTTGCAATGTCCTCTACAGTGGAGTTTCATTTGTAGTAGTTTTTGATCATATGCTACACTTAAGCTCAGGGATCCCAGGGTGAATAGCTGTTGTTCTTGTATGGTAAGAATTAGCTGTTGTGGTGGTAATTGTTATGAATGTTTTGTATTGTGCATGTAGGCAGAGTGATAGGTAAGATTAAACTGTTGTTGAGCTGAACAGACACATTGGAGCCCCGAAGATCTTATAATCCAATTTAATGGTGCCAAAGGTAGTGTCTGCTTCCACTGAAAATTTTGTTAATCGGAAAGTGAACTGACGTGCCTTTTGTCTTCTTACCCACTCCTGGTCCCTTCTTCCTCCTGTGCCTGATGACAGAGTGCTCACCGCACATCTGTCTTTACTGTGCAGGGGGAAAGGTACTGGCAATCACCATTAAACTCTGTCCTTGGGTGAGACTTTGTTCTGTAGCTTTACCTCGTCATTTCTGATCACGCTAGAAAGGGCAGGGAGAGATTTTTGAAAAATCTCCAGGTGATCCCCTGCGCCCAAACACAATCAGCATCTCTGAACAATTTCTGACAGATATTTGTCTAAGCTGGTCTTAAAATCTCTAGTGAGCGAGTTTCTAAAGCCTCACCTAATACTGTAGCCTATTTTTTTCTTCCTTCCACAAACCACTTTTTTTTACCCCCCCCCCCCCCCCACCTAACTGTCCTTTTCTGCACTTTAAGCCTATTATTAAAAGGTTGCCTGAGATGGATGCAACCAGGATTATGATGGGGAGTGGCAAATACTGTTGCTCCTCTACCAGCTGCAAGTGAGTACTTTTTGTAGAGGAGCTACAGCCCATTCTGCTCTCCACCACTCCACCTCAGTGCCTCTGCGGTGAAAAAGGAATGACAGTGCTGCAGAGAAGACATAGATCAGATGAGAACTAAAATGGAACTACTGGAGATGGTGATCTTTAAAAAAACCCCTCATTTTTGGTTTGCTATTTATAGGGGAAAAGCATATGCTGGGTGCAAAATTCCCCTTGAAATCACATCTGTTCTGAGGCATTTTGAACAATCTGTAGAAGCAAATTTTCTGTTCCACAATATGGTGCTTTCATTTTATTATTTTTTATTTTTTTTTTAAATAAAAGCAACCAACCCAAAAGTCCAAACATTTCAAAGGCTTGGTAGAGAGAAGGATGATTGTGTGGAGGTACTCTTCAGATACCCCAGCTTTCTGAACCTCTGAAGCAAAGGCTGTCTGCTCTTTTCAAATTTAGAAATCACTTAATTCACTTGATATTTCTCAAGCAAATCCCCACAAGGAGAAAAACCTAGGCAAATACTGGATATGCATATCTCAGTCTATCTGTCAGTCTGCCATAAACTTTTTCTAAACTCAAGTCAATTTAACTGTACCTGAAAGGAGAGCAGACATCTCAAAGAGAGCTAATTGCTATAATTTTTTGAAAATAAGTGGCCAGGTAGAGCAGAGAGAACCTGGATGTGCCCCAGCATAGAAAGAGACAGCTGAAGAAAATGCAAACAGGAGATGAGGCCTTCTAAATGTCCAGCTTTGCTTAAGTGGGACAAAACAGCTGCAGGACACAAAGCAGAAAGGATGCCGTTTGCCTTTGTTCTGATGATGAAGATGGTCTTTTTAGGAGAAAGAGTTAAAAATTCATTTCTCTCTAAGTGAAAGTTGGTAGACTCCTCCATATTTATTGTTTCTTCCAATGAAGAAACATCCTATCACCATGCCTATCACCATTGCAAAGCATGGTGATAGGCAGTGCGACCCCCCCCTATATTCATATATTGCTTTATTTATATCTTTTAATTCTTCTCCTAATGGCAAGCTTAAATATATTGGTAACAGGAAGGGATAAATTGTACTGTGTGAAGGTATTGAACTGTACTATCAATATGTAACCTGAATAGATACGCAATCTTAACTGAGCCTGTTCTAATCTTGTCTTGGCTTCTGTATCAGAAAGCAGATAAACAGGTTTCAGCTATTAAAAACTGTGAGACTGAAAGCAGGTTACCAACTCCCACACGTTTTTCAAGTTTCTACACTCATCCATGCGTATTTTGGGCATTTTACGCTGCAATAATGTACAATTTCCCCCCTTTTTTGGAGCTCTGCCAAAAACCCTCGAATACCCCAAACTATGGCTGTTAGAGGTAATGCTGTGCTTGAAAACCAAGGTCAGCTGTACAGATCTATCAGTGCTTGCGGGCAAATACTCCAGCCCAAAGCTTTATTGGCATATATTTGGTGTGTGAGTCTATAGTTAGTTGCTTCCCCCGCCCCCCCACCTCCCACCCATGGCAGATGTTACAGGCGTAGCTCTCTACCGCTGACAGTTTTCAGACAAGCAGTTTAAATTAAGACATCTCTTGGCTTGCAGGGATAGCAAAAGCTGCTCTGGTGGGTGCTTTTGTGCCTCCTGTGACTTCATTTTAATTGACGCATTAGGATCTGCAAAGTGAGGGTATTTTTTGCTTTGTGCAAATGCCTTGACCCTAAAAACCTGACAAGTTAGGGGAGGGCAGTTTCCTTGGTTTCCTGCTGAGGCAATGGTACATATATTCTTAAAAAGTAGGCCAGGATGTAATGTTTACTGCTGCTTCTCCCATTAGATTTTGTTATCCGTCTATAGCCGTGGCTGTGTGAAGGCAAGAGATTGTGAAAAGCAACATGATCAGTGTTACCGTTGTGTTTGATTGTTCATGGTGTTCGATTGTTCATGAACCCTATTTTGTTCTCCCTCCATACTCCCTTCAGTTAGGATTCATCTCACTTTTAGCTAGGTGTTGAGTTTAAGGTAATTTTCTATGCTCCCCGTAGAGTTAGTGGAGAAAGAGGGAAAGAGACTCTTCCTGAAGGCAACTCATCTCATCTGAGATAGGCATCTGAAAGAGGTGTTATTATTCATCCTCTGGAGGTAACTGTCTCTTCATTGAGGATGCAGCCACACTAGATGCCTGACTTTTAGTTAGCAAAGTTAGAGAGATGAGTTCTCCTTTCACTGTCCTGTTGTCTGGGGAGTTGCTGCCTCCTTCTGATCTTTGCTGTGATCCTGTATCATAGCATCTGCAATCAGTTTCTTGAAGTATCTCCATAAGGCCCTATTCATAGAAGAGAGGTGTTGAATAATGACCACAGTCTCAAGATATAATTTCCGTCTTGAATCCTGGCACAGTTGTCATATTCTTTTCCTGCTTTTTAACAGCTTTCTTCATGACTTCTCCATTGCCTTTCACTATCCAGTTACTAACACAACCAGTATGGTGCTGATACGTGACAGCAGTATAAGCCCCACATCCCTATATGTCTGTTATGCACGTAGAACTGCTAAGGCTAAACATTGTAAGACGACTGTAAATTCTTATAGCCTACTAAGTCCAATAAAATGAAATTCCAAAAAATACCAAATTAGTCTCAAATATTCTAAGAGCTTAAGTCTCAGCCTTGCAACCTGACCTACTATATTTGTGCAGTCGTCCAACTCTGCAAGAGACTTACTCTTATAGAGGACCATCAAAACTAACGACACGTGCACTGGACCGACTGCAGTTGTAACATCCCTTCGGCTTGTCAATTAAATGAAAGTTCTTGCAGTGTCCATTTTGCTTTCGCTATTTGATTAGAAAGCCTCACATGAGACATTTGGCTGGCTTGAACTCACAGTTGGGGATGGAGAAGGTTTTAACACAGCTTGCTCACAAGCAGGCTGACTTCATGAAAATACCAGCCTGCGTTTTTTTCTTTGAAGCCGGTGTAGCTCTTATACAGAATTGGGGCTTGTGATTTGTGTGTGGCTGGTGAGCAAGGAAGGTTATGAGTTTCCGTGTGAGTTGATGTTAGTGTTTGTACTAGTTTGCCATCCAGTGACATTCTCATATGTGTATCAGGAAGGTGAAAGCAATACGTTAGAAAACCTCGAGGAGGGCTCTCTGCAGGGAGGATGCTCACATTACCTATTCTGACCTATGCAAGGTAACAGACCGATCGCTGCAGTCAGCTTGAACTCTGAATAAGCTGGAAGTCAAATTGCAGATATTTTCTTACACATAAAACTCTTCCTTGATGTTTTCTTGTGGCCTGGTCCCTGCCTGAGTTTTGTCTTCTGGGAAAGAAAAGTATGATATCCCAAGCTTTCTAGGAAATTTGAAATAAGCCAGTGCTTGTTTATGGCACTGGATTTTCTTTATAACTTAAACGCTGTTGGTCAAATGAATATTTTAAATATGTTTTGCTTAAATGACTGTTGTTAAACTTCCTGGTAATCAAGCCTTAGGAAGAGAGGGGGAGCCTCAATCATGGTAATATTCAGCCTCAACCTTAAAGGCATCTTTCAACATTTAAATGAGTGAAGATATGTCAGGGTAGTATTGGGACAACGGAGTAATGAATCAGACCCCTGGGATTTTCTGTTTCCTGCCAAGTATAGGCATACATGGAAGTAGTAAAGCAAAAAATAAGTATTTGGATCTCAAGTGATACTTTGCAGAAGTCCACATCATTTCTTTGTGACTTAGAAAAGAATGACTCAGTTCTGAAATCTGGTGAAATACTGAACTGGAAAAACAT
This sequence comes from Haliaeetus leucocephalus, assembly GCF_000737465.1. Lineage (NCBI taxonomy): Eukaryota > Metazoa > Chordata > Aves > Accipitriformes > Accipitridae > Haliaeetus > Haliaeetus leucocephalus. The sequence continues at coordinate 1,223,855 of NW_010973360.1, forward strand.
TTTGACCTTTAAGATCTTTTTTTGGTAAAAAGTTCACATTAAACAAAGTTGTGGGCTTATGTTGACTTTGGTAATTTGTTCATTTGAGAGTGGAGCCCTCACTTTCCCAAATGAAAATTCCAGAATATACTTTTAAATTTTTTTCCTGGAATTTTTGTTTTATTAAAAACATCTAAAAAATACATTGGAATCCGGATTACTTGGAATTTTCTCCCTTTCCCATTAAACCAAAACTACTTTCGGTTTAAACTGAGAAAAGTTTTTTATGATCTATTTTTTGGCCTTGCTGGTGAACAGAATCTGTAGAAAAGACTTGGGATAAATCAGTGGGTTTTGCTGTACCATGCCAGATTTACAATGCTAGCTCATACAAACTGACTCCCAGACTCTGGCGGGAGATAGCAACTTGTGATTTTATGTGTCCGAAGAAGTGCGATATGGCTGATGATACAGACAAACCAGTGCTCTTGAGAGAGTTTGGAGTATGGGAGGACTGTGATGAGGAGCTAATTTATTAGCTCCACAGGATGGCAAGAAAGAGAAGATGAGTGAGCAAGCTTGTTTGACTATGTTCGCCTTTCCCCGCAGCGAAGGGGGAAAGGGACTTTTTACCTAGTGAAATGACTCCCATTTTCCATTCTTTAGGTATTTCTTTCCTTTTTTTTTTTTTTTTTTTTTAATATCTAAACTCCTTTATTGATTCTGTTTTGCCAGGGTGATGGTTTAAATAAGCTAGAATAACTGGCACTCAATGGTAAGACCTACCATCCTCCTGTCAGTCAGTGCTGTAGTAAAGGCCAGAAGATGCCCTCCCTGACCCAGAAGGAGATGTGAGCTGAGCAGGCAGGACCTAAAAGCCATTCTCACTTATCTCTCTACGTGTTGGTGAGGTGCAGATTTGGGCTTTGTTTTCAAGAAGTAAAAGGTCTCTGTTTCTTCACCAATTCCCAACAAGGATGGGGCGGTTACTTTTACTCTGGCCCTCCTGCATCTCTGGTGGTATGGCAATAAGGATGGAGAAAGAGTGCAAAAGAGGAGCGGGGGTAAATAAGGTAGTGAAAAATTATGTGGGGCCTAAATGGGGGTGAGAAAGTTTAATATGATTATTTATTGTTATTGTTTTCTGAAAATGCAAATCTCTACTCAAACTGGCACGGATACAGCAATCTGGAGTGCCAAGGGTTGGGCAATTAATTTCTTTCATCTAAGGCAGGGTCCTGCCAGCCTGTTGTCTACCAACAGCTAACAATTCTGGGTAAACAAAGCTGTAATTTGGTGCAGAGGGAACCAGGCAGAGAACGGAGAGACGGATGGGCCGCGCAGTGGGTCAGACAGAAGGGCTCAGCTCAAGCGTTTCATGCGGTGTCTGGAAGGGGAATGTGAGAAGTGGGAGGGCAGCAGCTGGAGAAGGTTATCGGGGTGTATTTCCTTTAATGCATCAGGATCTATTGTGTGTGTGGCCTCTCTGCTGGCAAAGAGTTTTGCGGCAATTTCAGCAGCATGAGTATTTCTTTCTGACTTTTCTTTTTCCCCTTGCAGCGCTGGTGATGGTCCTGAATAGCACGAGTGTCAGCTGGAGTGCCCGCATTCAGATTTTTCTTACCTTTTGCAAGCTTGTAGCAATTCTGATAATTATAGTCCCCGGAGTTATCCAGCTAATTAAAGGTATGAAATGAAAAGTAAATGCTTTTAAAGTGCTTTTATCTTTACCCTCCCTAGTCTTTCCCCACCTGCCTCCACCAAATAATGCTTATAGCAGCAAAATCTCTTAATTAGTCTGTGCTTGCTTAACTGAAGCTCTGTACTGTCATGTAATTGATTAGAAGTGGAACTACACTGGGGTGAACTGGTATTTCCTTCAGCATGCCAATGAGTCTCTTCAGATCAGACTCTGTTTTCAAATGAGCGAAAGGATTGCCCTTCTCTGTAATTTGCCTTTGGCATGAACTTTGTAAAAGGGGCAGGATGGGTTTTAATGGCAGATGGGCACAGCCTTGGTCCAGGCAGAGTATGTGTCCTTTAACTGGGCTAGTGCCTAGTCCTGTTTGATACTGGGTATGTGGTGGTGGAAGGGGCTCAGAATATATGAAAGAAACAGTATCATGGATGCTGTCCTACCCTTTTGGTGATGTAAATTGTGAAGTTAAAGGTGCTGTACTGGCAAGAGAAACTGTAGTTAGCTATTGCTTTCACGGGCTTCCTGCCTGCAAGTACTGGATTCTTGTGCCGCATGCGTGCTTTACTTCTTCCAAGTGAAAAACTAAAGCATACCTAAAAACAATAGTCTGGGGCTAACCCAAGCATAGGAAAGGAAAGCAGAAGTGTTTGCAGGGCCAGAATTACTCTACGGACTTTATCAGTGTTGCTGCATAAGCAAGGAGCGTGAAACCACACCACTGTTCTCCCCAGCAGCGCCCAGCACAGACGTGGCGGCGCAGGCCTTTCCTTGGCTCTCTGGAAGTCGTTGCAGTGAAGCCGTGCTGGCAGAGAAACTCTTTCCACTGACATATGCTTAGTTACCTGAAGAGGCTTTTCCATTACAGCCCTATCAGCAGCGGGTGCGAGATGGTGACGGGCCCCAGCTCACTCTCGTTACAATAACGCTGGGCAATAACTAACAAAGCACAAGGAGCCGTTCAGCGCAGAGGGTCAGAACGGGCAGCACTTTTTAATGAATTGGTGGCAGATTAAAAAATTATCACGGTTCTTGGCTCTGTCCCTGGGGATGCTCTTTTATGATGCTTCACAAAGCCTCCCATCTGAGTCAACAGCACAGCATTAGGCTCTGCGGTGAGCTCAGTTTCTCAGGGATGGGCGGCTCTCTGTGGTTAGAAATAGACTCTGAAATAAAAGTTTTCCTGTGTAGCACTCTGCTGATTCACTATGTCTGTTTTCATGTTTTTCACTTCCTCTCTGGCAGTTGCAATGCCTCTTCCCTCACCTCCCTTCATGTGCAAAATTTCTCTCTCTTCCCACCCGCCCCATTTTTCCTAGACCTTTGGAACAGGCCAGACCCAGGTTTGGTTGGGGTTTGCTGCCCTTAAGAAGCTCAGATAGTGTCCCTGACTCCCCACTGGGACCTTCCTCTGGCCACAGCTCTTCTTTTACCCAAAAAACCTCTGCATCAGTGGGAATTTTGACTGAGGGCTCAGTAAAAACCAAATAAAGGATAGAGGATTTGGCCCATTGCTAATTTAAGTCTGAATGAATTCTGCTTCTTTCTGCTCCTTTTCTGTGGAGGATCATTGCTTCTCAGGAAATTTGGGATATTGTAGGGAGGTCTTACAAACCACAGAGCACCTTGTAAATAAGTAAGAGCATAATACAGCTCTTACATGTTGTCATTTAGAAATACATAATTTTTACTTGCTGTAATACTAATACAATACTGACTGTAATGTGGTAGGGAGTTACTAAATTTTTCAGTGGTAGAAATGTTTAAGATACTGGGTTTGTTTACCTTAAAAATGTTGCTCATGAGTGAAATGCTAGCAATGTCCCTTCCGATTAGAATGTTAAACAAGTGAAATTTGCCACAGCAAAAACTACAGAGCTCATTCTGCTCTTTCATGTTGATGTAAGTCACTGCCGGACATGACAGTGCAGTGAGCGTCATTAAGCTCAGAATGCTTTGAAAAAAATTAATAGGTCAAATTCTGTTACTGCATGACTGGGGATGCCACGAAACCTTTTACAATTGCTGGCAGATTACAGCTGCAAGGGTTGGGTCAGAAATTAAGGTCAAGGGCAGAACTTGAAGTTAGTGAACTGTTGGGTGATTAAATGTTCCTTGGTGTGATATATTTATTTGTTTTAAAGTGGGAGGTGACCAAAGAGCTTATTTTTCAATATTGTTTTTGTTCATGTTGCAGGAGAAACACAGCACTTTAAAAATGCCTTTGCGGGGAATGATGCCAGTGTTATGGGATTACCACTTGCTTTCTATTCAGGAATGTATGCCTATTCAGGCTGGTAAGTTGTTGAAACCTATAAGTATTCGTCCTGAAAACAAGCACTAATATGCTTTAACAAAGAGATTTATTTATATGAAGAAATGAGTAGCACTTTCTACATCTTTTGCCAAACTACATCATGTAGTAAGGGTAGATCTCACCACTGTTCCATATGCTCAGTAGTTATTCTGCAAGCAGCTCTACAAAGGACAGATTTTTCTTCTCCAGTGTACAATAGGTAAACATGCACTGAACAGTAAAGAAATCAGTCTTTTGTTTCTGTTCTTAAGATTAGAAGTACAGGCAACAAGAAAGGAATGTTCTTAATTTTTCATTAGGCATGTTGATAAAAGGATAAAAGGGATAATGAAGCTTTAATTTTTGTTGAACAAGTCAGTAATTACACGAAAAACAAATCTGTGAACTGTTACAAAGTTGTGTTGACCTCAGCCTTCGCTTTGTAAAAGCAGTGTTTGAAGAATAAGTGAACCATGATAACATCAGTATAGACCACAAAACAAGGTAAAACCTCAGATTCTTATGCCTCTTGCTCCGAGAGAATTGGACCTCACTTAACAAGAAGTGCAACTGGCTCGCATAGAAGTCAAGTGCTATTGACTGTGAGCAAAGGTATGAGAATCTGCCTTCAAGTATTCTGCTCAGAACTTTCTTTCATGTTCTTTCCCTCTCCCCCACCAAAGTACACAGCAGCTGATTTGAAAGGTGCCACCGCTCTTCGAATCTGCCTTGCGATTTATTCATGCTTAGTGAGGGTTCCGCGTTGCACAGTGCCAACGTGCTTTTGCAGCAGCGGTGTGTGTGTGGAGGAAAGACTACAGTGCACAGAGTGGGCTTATTCTGAGATAGCTTTGTCTGCAGGTCTTCCCTTTCCTTTCCATAGCCTCACAGGCAGCCAAGTTCTTTACCTTGCACAAAAGGCGAGGGCTGAGAGATAAGGGTTTTATTTATTTAATTCGGAGGGACAATGGGCTGAGCATTTGAGTTCTATGCCTGTCTGTAACTCCCTGGTTGCAGGAGCATTATAAACATGCACACTGAAGTACTGAACAGAACTTTTATATTAAAAGGGGGAAGGGGGGGGGGGACCCCAAGAGAGTCCAAAGACTTTATCTGTGATAGATACATAAGAAAAGAGCCTGGCATTTTGAAGCCTCAAAGAAATTGAACTCATTATGCAGACGGTCTCTACTTTCTTCCCTCTCTCTCATATAACTGCCTCTGTTTCTCATATCCATACGTATGATGCTTTCTCACTTTTAAAATATTAACCTAGCAGTACATTTTTCTATGAAGGCAATTTTAAAAGCTCTTTAATATTATTCATCATGGAGGCAGAGTTTGTTTACTGTAAAATGCTACATCAAAAATAATGTTATTCTGCCGCGTCTTTCCTATTTCTTTCCATTTTCCACCTAACATTCCAAAGCCCTACAATCAAAATAATCTCTTTTTTTTCTTTACACCTTCTGACTTTTATTTCAAGGTCCTTATTTGCCACTTATAAAAGGAATTAGCAGGAAAAGACCTAATTTGGCTAGTGGTTCTTCCCAGCTGCCTATTTGTCTTTGTCACCAGCTCAAATTGATTGCCGCAGAGCACAGAAGAGCAGACCATTAAGTGGAGTGTCAATACCCTTGCACTATCAGTTTCATGGGGCTAAATCAATCCAGTAAGCTGAATGTGAAGGAGTGTTGCAAGTGTTGGTGTTGTGTCCCAGGACGCAGGCAGAATTTTATGCATCGCCTATGAGGCTATTAACTTTTAATGATACAGCTTTAAAGAACAAAACAAAGGTAGTATCTGTTATATGTGTGGGGGTTCATCCTGCGAAGAGCAAGTGTAGACTGTTTGGTGTATAAAATGCTGGGTGAGAAAGGACAAGTAGAGAAAAGAATGCAAGGAAGCATGTCTTTGCATCAGTAAAAGGACTGATGCAGGGATGTCAAATTACTTCTTTCTAGACGCGGGACTAAGACCACAAAGAAGTAGCTGAACATCTTACTCATCAGAAGCCATCTCTCCCTTGAACTATCCCAACCTCTTCTTTTGTGCTCTGTGCACTACCAGGTTTAGAAACAAGTACTGAGGTCATTGTATAAGATGGCAAATCTAGTTTTACAGAATTTCAGGCTCGGTCACAAAATCCCATTTTTTAAAACAGCGAGCCAGTGCTAACTCGTTCTGCTAACCCAGATCTGGTCCAAGACTTATGATGGAGAAAAGTTCCCAGACTTTCTGCCAGATCAGGTACCATTTGTTTATTCACTGTAGCACTGTTGGGTCCGATATCATTTGTCTTCCTGCATGAAAGTAGAAAGCCAGCATAAGCACTGTATTGACCGCTCTGTTTAATTAGCCAGGATGTGACTTTGTGCCCGTATCTGAGCCAGGCACATCTGTGTGATCCAGCGATGCACAGACCTAGTGCTAATAAATGCAGAACAGAGGGTTCAGTGACCTTGAGGCTTATGGTTGCTTTGTATGCAGGGCTGTACCTGGTGAGTAGTTCCTATGAATTCCCATAGGTAGCTGTCTCTTGCACGCTGCTGGAATACGACCAGAGTGCAACCTGTACTGGAGGTTGTGCAAGAGCACGCAGGACTAGCAGCCTGGGTTTGTGATCATATATGACACACTAGTGTCAAAATCCTGGTTTTAGGGGTTTTTTTTTGAGGCTTCATTTATTTTTATTGTTAAGAAGTCCTTGCTGAGTACCCTGACGAGAATTTTTGCCAATATAACCCTAAACTGTGAAAGGCTACAGCCACAAATGGAATATGAAGCTTGAGGGTGCATATGTGTTTGTGTATAGGATTAGGGTAAACCGTAATTTGCCTAGTATGCCGGGGGAAAAAACCCTGATTTAATTCCACACTGACATTACATAGCTTTTGACTTTTTTTCTGCTTTGCTGTCTTTTCTGTGAATTCCCTTCATGAGTGTGGGGATGAGGGAAGGTTAAATCTCACACTCTCCTTAATCCAAACACGGGTCTTCAAAGTCTACTATAATTAACAGCAGTGCTTAACTAAAAGCATTATCTCGATTCTTTGGGAAAGAAATACAGAGTCAAAATCTACCAAGCCCTTTATAATACGTTTTATAACTCTTTTCTAGGTTTTACCTCAATTTTGTTACTGAAGAAGTGGAAAACCCTGAAAAGTATGTACCTAATGTTTTTCTTGACTTTTGAAAAATGGTCGTAAAATTTAAAATGCTATAAAAGCAGTGATCTTCGGAAATTCTGCATGCTGGTCAAGTTGCTTGCTTTCCAGCAGATCTGGTATCTATTTGAATTGCAACTGTTTGAAGATTTGCTATTTTTGGCCTGTCGTGACCTTGTTATGTATTCTGCTTTTATGTGCACAGAAAGCAGAAAACTAAGTAGATCTCCGGGGCTCTGATTCTCCCCCTCAGGATACAAGTAACTATCAGTGGCTCCTTTCAGTGGAAGTTACTGGTATCCTGTCAGGGAAATCTTGCCCAAGAAACTTATCTGCTGCAATATTTGGCAGTTTTGCTGTGTTTAAATATTAATCAAATACTTAGTTCTACTTCTTTTAGAAGTCTGAGAGTTGCAGGATCTTGAATACACATAGCACAGCATCCGATCCAATTAAGCCGAACAGGGGATATTGGTGGGAGTCTGTTTCAAACCAGAGATGAATACTCTCACAGCACCTGTCTGTAAAATATGGGAAGAAAAGCTGTCCTGTTAGGGAGAGTTTGATTTGGCAGATCTATTTTGGTAGATAGGTTTTGGTACGTGCGGCCAGTAATAAAACAATATTAACCTTTTCTAAAAATTAGAGAAAACATGCCTTGTCAAATCAAATTGTGGTCTTTGAGGAAACTAACAATTTACTTGATTAAAAATTGATGGGTAGATATAATTTTCTTAGGTTTTTAAAATAAGATACCTGGCTGGGTACCAAATAACTTAGTGTTTAAAAAGACCCTCAGCACTGTACATTCAGAGAATGTGAAGCTACATATCTGAGATATGTAGAGAAAGAAAAAAAACCCCAACCCCAAACAGCCATCAATGAGGAGCATGTAGAAGGGTTTTAGTTGGTTTCTTCAAAGTCTGAACCAAGCCTGGTGCTGTTCAGTATTTTCTTCAGAGACCTGAAAATAATTATAAAGAAATTGATGATAAAACATGAGGATGGCAGAAAGACTGGCAGATTTCCATTGTTTCAGTGCCTTTGAGGTGTCTTGGGTGTTAACAGGCTCTTTAATGTGATCTGGATATGTATAAGGAAGGCTGGATGCTGAAACCAGACAAATGCAGGTAGAAAATATAGCATTAATATTTAATAAGGTGGTTGACTAATCATTAGCAGAGATACCTATGTACAATTTGGTTTTTCACTGGTAGTCTTCAGTTCAGACAGAACACCTTTTTAGAAGCTGTGCTTTAGTAAAACACAAGTTATTTGGCTCAGTGGAGAGCAGCTGGCTAATGCTTCCCAGGCCTGGGACACACAGGAACTCAGGCTAGATGATCTAGTAGCAAATCTGGGTTTAACTACCGAGAATATGTGTGCTTTATAAAGTCAGGGAGGCAGAGATTTAAAAAAAACCACCACATATTTTCAACTTTTGAAAAACCATTGTATGGCAGGCTGGCTTGAAAGGAGTGAAGTGATTCTGGTCCAAGATTTCTACTCCTTCAGGAAATTCTGGGGAGATGGGTTAGGAGCCAGAGTCTTGGTGAGATGATCAAAAGCATTTGCTAGAAGCAATATAATTTGTAAATTATCATGTGGTTACCATCAATACTGTGTGATGTTTTTAAACGTGCACATGCCTACCACCTTTTGGGACCTTACATACACTTATGTGTCTCTGCAGTTCTCTTAACTGTATGGTGATTAATTGAAATTATTGGTAATTTTCATTGCAGTTGGTTTATATTGACTTCTTTTTTCTTGTGGTTTGAGTCAGAGGAGTGCATATTTTTGAACATATTGCCCTCTGCTGCGTAGGACAGAAAGGCATAGTTCCTTTTCTTTTTTAACTAAGCACCCATCGAAGGATGTTGTATCACAGCTAAGAAAAGTGGTGTGGGTTAGATTTCGGGATTTTCTTCCTTGCAGCTGGGATGGGAGGGAGGGAGAGACTCTCTCCTCTGCCCCCATCTCGGGAGAGCTTCTCTGTTCTCCAGGTTACCCTTGGAGAGCTGCTGAAGTTAATTGTGCTGCTAGTGGGGATGCAGGACCAGGGGGCAAGCCACACAGCCTGGCTGGTTCGGTGTATTCCAGGACAGCTCTGGAAAAACCAGCTCAATGTTACATGTGCAATGTTGTCGCAAAGCTGTTAAAGCTTCCCTTCATCACTCTTCTTCTTGGGGTTGTGCTTTGAGGGGACAAGAAGGGAAGATGCCCAGTCTTTTCAGCAGGGTGCCTGGGGTCACAATCTCCACACAAAGGTACAAATATACAGTAGAAGAGATTGGGATTTTAAATGTTGCTAAATAAGTGGCAGGTGATGGCAGAACAAGTGGATTGCTACTGGCTGTGCTGACGGAGACCCCTGCACCACCCATAAATGGAGATTCTGGACTCCATTAACCCAAAACAAGCAATTAAATGAAACAGTTGGAAAATTATTTTTTTGTAATCCAGTTGCCACCTGTGACTGGCTCTGTTGGAAAGATGTCCTGCTGAACGGGGACCTGCTCTGCCACCATTCCCAAAGATACAGGGCAAGGGAATAAAGTGGACTAATCCCAGGGGCAACAGTCTCAGCTCCCGCCAAACTTGGTGCAGGCATTAGGTGAGCCACTAATCGTGCTGCTGTTGTAGGCATTTATTAGAACTCAATTGCTGCGGAGGTATTACGTTAACTGTTTTTAAAAGGCAAGAGGAAAGTACAGGCTTGAACCACTTAGGCTGTAACAGCTCCAGGTGTGCAATTTGTAATGTTTGTCAATGGTTAGGGATGCAAATTACTTACAACGACAGAGGTGAGCATGGTGATGCCTTCTGCACTGCGTGTGCCAAGGTAAATGTTTGCCTGAGAATCAGTCACAGTTGCAAATTTCCAGGTGTGCAGCAGCTTCTAAAGTAACTGACAGCTGGTGCTGAGATGAATGATCGGCACCGTCCCCATGTTAACCGGCCTGCTGCAAACCCGCAGTGAAGTGTACCGAAAGAGTTGTGGGGAGGATAGCAGAGTTACAGCAGGGGGAATGCGGAGAGGCTCTAGCGGAGAAAGGAGTTGAAGTGGACCTGCCAAGGGCCCATGTTTGTTAAAACCTGGCTTTAATCCCCTTTTTTTGTGGTGAGTCCTGGACTCCCTCTCTGCTGGTGTGGTACTGTGGAGGGTAAGAGAAAGAGAGAGATGGGTCAGGGCCCTAGAATACATCCTGAAATGCACAAGAAGGTGGAAACATCTACTTTTAGACATTAATGTTTTCCAGATAGGGATTGCTTTGTTTGCTGGGGTGTGCGCGGCACCAGGAAAGCTTGCTGGGGTACAGCAAGTGCCGTTGGAAATGTAGGAGAGAGGCAGGGGAAGGGGGGATGCTCGTGACCTTGCCTAGCTGAAAGCCACCTTTGTGCTCCAGCGGAGTGGCTGTTTGTACAGGCAGAAAGGGCTCCCGAAGGCTGTGGGAGTCTGTGTAGGTGCAGCAGTCTGCCCAGGCGCAACAAATTGCAGATTTAGGTCTATAAATAGGATAAATACTACGGGCCTGAGGCACTGAGATACTTAGGCGATATGAAATCTTAGAGAGAGAGAGCTGGCGCAGACACAGTGGAAGTGAGCCAAGTGGAGAAGAAGCGCCCTTTAAATTATAGAAGGGAGAATGGAAAAAGGAAAAAAAAAAATCTGAAAGTGAATGCCACTACTTTTTGAACAGATTTTTGGAAGTAGTGCTGAATTCTCACTTTGGAAATGTCACAGTCCCTTCTTTTGTATAAGAAAAAAGACATTATTATAACCCCAGTTATCGTAAGATGTAAAAGTAGCTGTTTCTGCCTCCTGCTAAACTCCCTTTTGATGTCTCATTTTTAAGCCTGGACTCATTTCTTTATTCCTCTTTGTTAAAGTGCTTCCCTCATACAGCATTAGTAGGATCTGAAGCAACACGAAGTTGATGTTTGTTTTACAAGAAGCTGTGGTTGCAGTGTTCAGCTGCTTTAATGTACAATTTTTTTTAAAAGAGCCTGAAATAATTTTATTATCAAGAGTATGTGGAACAACATTGCGGTGTAATAAGAAATTTCTTTTACTTTTGAAAATTATGCTTTGCATATGTATGCTGGGTCAATAGTGATCGCTGTTTGAAGTGAAATATCTGAATAATCCTTGAAGCAGAGCTTCACCAAAATAACCTCAAGAAGCCACGTCACGTGCAGCTTTGATCTTTTTGATTTTCTTACATTATAAGGATCAGCCCTACTCAAACTGAGGTCGTACTGTATTGTCTAAATAATAAGTGAATGAAAGAACAGCCGGGTCTCTGAGAGAGAGAATTTGTCACCTGAAAATTGACAGGAGCCGTGTTGCCTGGAGCAGTAAATTTAGAGGACTGGAAATCAAGCATGTTGAACTTTCAAACTCATTTCTTATACATAGTCTTTGAGCTCATCTGTATTCTTGAGCATCCACTCTGTACTCTCAAGAAAGAGACCAAGTTTTTTCAATCAAGACCCTAAAAGCAGCTCATGCCCAAATGGCACTTCCCTCCTCCCTTCCCAGGCAGAGCAGAGTCCAGGATCAGAGCTTTAGTTTGTCAGGAATTTTGACGGACTCCAGATGAGAAAATAACACAGGAGTGTTTCTACATTACAGCAATGTCTTCAGAGTCTCATCAAAGTCGGGGCCAGATTGTGTCAGATGCTGGCCAAAGAGAATCCTGCTTTAAAAAAATTGTTCTACGTCCTCAGTATGAGCAGATGATGAGCCCAAACACTTCACGTTATAAAGATTAGGCTCTTGTTGGAAGAGAAAGAAAATATTATTTCACTTTAAGGGAAGGGAAACTAAGACTTGAATTCCTTAAGGACTTTAAGGAAGTCTGTGATCAAGTGGGCAAGTAAAGGTAGTAATTCAGAGTCCTACTTTAACTCAAAATCATATTATTTCTTTGGCAGTGTAAGTTTTTGTTAGTGTTGAACTTAGGAAATATTTTTCCTTTAGTAGTCTTCAATTTCAGTTGTATAAAATGATAAGAGAGGAGATTTTTAAAGGACGTGCATTCTGAAAATATTTTACAGCAAAAAGTTAGATTCCTTTGCAGTTGCAGTTAAATATAGCTGCTATTTGGCAAAATCCTATCTCCCCCCCCCCCCCCCCCCCCCCCCCTTCGCCCTCTTTTTTCC